>NC_053428.1:106377244-106677244 GCF_007990345.1 Gossypium hirsutum | reverse complement strand
GCAATAACAAAAATATAATAGGAGATAACAAAAAGTTTGCTTACGCAGCTCGCAGAGCCAAGCTCAGTGAGAAGTATTCACTATCTCCAAACACTTACAGCAAGTGACCTTAAATCTATGACACCCAAGTGACAATTTCCTCACTTTTGTACCTTTGAAGACTAGAACCCTCGCCACTAAATTCACCTCTGTGAACTAAGCATGTAAAACCACAACCCAAAGGTTTTACAATCAAATGCACTCTTACAAATAAAGTTCCTCACTTGAATAGATTAACTGCTCTCAATTCTCGAACATAATCCTATACAAGTCTCTCTATTATATAGAGTTGTTCGAGACTTGCTAACATAGAGAAGATCTATAGCAATCTTTATAAAACAATCACTATATAAGTTTAATAAAATATAATAATAGCAAACAAGGTAAACAAGAATTATTGGTAAACAATGATTGTTGGCAGATAAGTTGAATAAAATATAATAAATAAAATATAAGTCTTTAATGTTACAAACCAATCCAACTTCCTTATCTAAGGGATTAGATAAGTATGATTCGATTCGATTTGATCCAACCCTCTTATACATTTCCTCAAATGATATGATATTCATTAGTGGGCTAGATACGATCTACAATCTCAATATAACCAAAATATTTGGCTCAATAAATTGCCAACAACTCAAATATGGAAATAGCCTAACCTATCGTAGTTGGTCAGGGAGTGGGCACTCCCTCAGACACTTCTTCAATCTTTTTGTATTTTTAACAATCTCCTCATTTGGAAATTTTTTTAACAAAACACAAACAAAGTAGGAAGCTTAAACATAAATTTACAACTTGCTCCCTCTTATTATATTTCCTTTTAATCCAACAATAATGAATCATGAAAAATATATGCAACCAAAGTAATCATCATTTAGCAAAATCAAGAAACAAACCTCCAAAAACAATAAGTTCCAAAAAGCAACAGTAACACCAATGAATTTGAAGCAAAATATGAATCTCCCCTATCACTAGTAGTTTCCCCTTACTCTTTTTCTCCCCCCTTTTTTTATCAACAAGATTGCCAACTTATTTTTTGTTAGGAAGGGATATTAGATTAGCACAAAGAACCTTTTGCCTATCTATGATCTTCTTCATAATCTTGGATTCAATAAGAAGTCTGATAATGTGCCTATCGTTGGCTTTAATAAAGGATGTAAGATCCTTAATCATCATTTTATGAATATCATAGGGAATAACCTTGGGGCCTGGAGAAGTTGGCACTTATTGGGTCTGAGGTGCTTCTTCTTGCTCAACATCATCATATCAAAATTACTTCCCCTCAACAGCAACATCACCTCTCCCCCTCAGTAGGACCCATTATATTTAGACAATAACAATTCATGGCCTTCTTTATCATTGTAGGGCTAACTTCATACCATTCTCTACATAAAAATACCTTTTAATGCAACTTACTATTTTTGTTACTTAATACTTTGCAGCAAATTAACATAAAACTTCATAACAACATTACAAACACACAACTTGACATAACTCATTGACCTTAACAAACCATTTTTTCTAATAAGTACATCTATGCCATGACCATCAAACCCTCCAAAAATATGATAATAGGTTAGATGAAATGATTTGGTATCAAAGTATTATTGGTAAATTGTGTAATATATATGTTTACGTAATATTAAAGGCTAGAAATGAGTATATGTAACTCATAACTTTGCTGAAATGACATAATTGAGTTATTGGTTTGGTTGTTTAAGTGTTGCAAAATGGTACCTTTTGGAAACAAAAAATTACGTCGTGACGAGGAATCAACAATAAAATGCGTCATGACCTAGAAACCCCAATCGCGACGTCAACCCGATAGTTTGCAAACTTTACATTTTGGTCCTAATTCGACCTCAAGTTAGCATATGAGCTTTCATAAGCTCTTATAAGACTCAAATATTATTAAAAAACATATTGTGAGAGCGTGATGTAGTTAGTAGCATGTGAAAAAGGTTAAATCGGATTGGTGTTGCTCTGACAACGAAAGTGGCATATAAAGGGGTGCTCCTAGAGGTTGTGCCTTGGAGTTTTAGCCAAACAACAAATTATTTGAGATTTACAGTCAAAATTGTAAATGAGATTGTTAGGTAGAAATTTTAAATGATGTATGTATTAGTATCAATTTTTGTGTTTAGTTAATCTATTGGAAAGTGAATTTTAAATAATGTTAGTTAATTATCCAAAATTTGTACCATCCAGAATCTGGACTCAGTGAACGGGTCAGGAATTGGGTGTGTAACGACTCGTGTTCAGTGAAATCGAAACAGTGGTTTTGGGACCACAAATCCAGAGTTGAAAATTTTATTTAATATTTTTTATGTGGTCTATAGCATGTTAGAAGTATGCTATAAAAATTTCGTTAAAAATTTTACCGTTTGTTTGTTAAATTTGTGAAAAAGGACTAAATCGCATAAAGTGCGAAAGTTGTGCTCTATTAGATAAATGTATTAAATAGCTATAGAATGTTAAATTAGAGGTCTTTATTGCATATATAGACCATTAAAGAAGATAGTGGATGTACATGGGGTGAAATCATGAATAGTCAAAGTTGGTAAAGAGTTAATAAATTGTTGACTAATGTTAAAGTAAATAAAATAAAAACAAAATGGCCATCTTCTTCTTTCTTTTTCAGCCAAAAATATCAACAAACTAAGAGCTTGTAAAGCTTGAATTTTTCAACCATAAACTCCCTTGCATGTAAGTGAAATTGGTGTTTGTTTTTGTTGATTTTTATATTTTTGGAACCCTTGTAGCTTAAGCTAGCTAAATAGGGGACTAATTTGAAAAATGGTTGAAAGGCTAGGGTTTTTCCATGAAAGCATGATAGTTTTTTGTGAAGTTTAATGGAAGAAAATGAAACCTTGTTGGGTGTTAAACACTTTTTGTTAAGTGATTTTTGATGTAAAATTCAATTAGGGTTTAATTTGTGAAGTATGAGGATTTTGAGTTATATGTGTGAAATTCGGGCTTATATGGGCTGCTATGAGCACCTAGATAATTCGGTTAGGCTTTGATGTGGATGAAATTGCATAAATTTTATTTTACGAGCCTAGGGACTAATTTGTAAAAAGGTCAAAAGTATATGGGCAAAATGGTATTTTTTCCTAATATGAAATTGGATTGAATTGAATAGAATAAGCATTGAATTAGTTAAATTTGATTATATAGATCAAGAAAAGCAACATTCAGACCTAAATCGAGACAAAGATAAAGTGGTAGATTGATCGGTTGATTTAATCCATACAATTACGAGGTAAGATCATACAGTTAAACATTTAATGTTTATTTATTTAATTGATGAATGATATTATGCACTTGTACATATCTATTGTTGAACTTTGAAATGGAATTAAATGTTCAAACAAGTACATCGCAGGATTGAGTACAAATGTTTTTATGCAAATGAGGAATTCACGGATAAGACCATGGTTGGACCATGGCAACATTAGTATGTAAGACATAGCCAGGCTATGGCATTCTGATGATAAAACCATAACTGGGTTATGGCACTACGAATGTAAGACCATGGTAGGGCCATGGCATTTTGCGTAAAAGATTATAGTTGGACAATGCCACAAGGAAAACAATGTACTCATATCAGAAAGCCGATCTCAGATTCAGAAAGATGAGGTAAGTGCATTCATCGATATTTAAATAATCCAATGAGCTTAGTAATAATATGAAGTGATTCGAGTTAAAGTAAATTAGTGCAGGTATTCGCAAGAATTACAGAAAGTAATTCATAGTGGAGATAGCTATACACGGTTAACCTAATTACGATTATGTGATAAGCTTTGAGCCGAATTGTAAATTTCCTATGTATTAATTTTGATAAGTTAAATTGTGGATGCTTTCAAAGGTTGTTTTTAATAGTCATACGAACTTACTAAGCTTAACTACTTACTCGATTTATGTTTTTGTGTTTTATAGTGAATCGGAAGCTCGCTCGATTTGGAAGTCGTTGGAGATCGCATCACACTATCAAACTCTCATTTTGGCATTTTGGATTTTGTATATTTTGGGTTAAATGGCATGTATAGGTGTTTTGGTTAAGGTAGCCTATATGTTGGTTGTATAATTAGCCAAGTGAGTTGGCTTGAGAATGATATATGTTTTGATATGTAAGTATGTATATATATGGCCTTTTGATATGTTATGTATAGTGGTTTTGTGAATACCTTGTTATGGATTGGTATCTTGTGTAGCAAATAGTTGGAATTGAGATGAGCATGTATGCTAAGTTAGGCACAAGGTCTAAAGCATGTAATTGACCATTTAGTTATACTTTAGAAATATCTTTGGTATGTTTAAAAGTGGTCAAATGAATGTGCTTGTGGATATCATGTTGTATGTGTGGTTTGTGCATGTATGGTATAAACTTGATATTGGTTTGCTTGAAGCGCCTATTTATGACATGGTTGTATGTGCATTGTTGAGTTTAGGTTGGCACCACTTTGGATGAGGAATATGGCTTGGAAAATAGACTTTTTTTTCCACACGAGTGTGTGTCTCTGCCGTATGTGACACATGGCATTGGTACACGACCGTGTGTCCCCTGATACTATTCAAAAATCAAGTTAATGGCTTCACATGGTCTAGCACATGGGCGTGTGGCTTGCTATGTGGCACAAGTCAGTATACCTTCTATTTTTAACACGGCCTAGTACACGGCTTGAACACGGGCATGTGTGGCCATTTCGTAAGGCACATAGCCTGACACATGGGCGTGTGGTCTGGCTGTGTGCGCCAAGTCAAAGAGTTACACGGGGTCAGACACGAGCTGGGACACGGCCATGTGATCCAATTTCGAATACCCACACGGCCTGAGACACAGGCATGTCTCTTGGTCATGTGAGAGACACGGTTGGGGTACACGGGCGTGTGACCCCTGTACCTTAAAAATTTTCAATATTTTCTCGAAAATTTCTTGAGTTATCGGTTTAGTCCCGAATCACTTCTAATGCTTGTTTTGGGCATCTAGGGCTCGTGTTAGGGACTATATGATTGTACTTGAATGGTTTTTGTTTGGATTGGGAATTGAACATGAAATGTATGATGGTTTGAGTTATAAGTCCAATAATACTTTGTAACCCTGTTCCGGCGTCGAATACGGATTAGGGGTGTTACAGGGTGTTATACAAAGTCCATGACAAATGCACAAATAGCATCTCATGGAGGTCAATTAATGAAATATGGCTCATTCAACCCATTTGAACTGGCCCAATTCGTAGAACACGTAGAGAAACCCATATACTTGAAGCAGGTAATGCATAGAACTCCCCATATAAATTGTATTTTTTAGATTAACCCTTTTTGCATCATTTGTCAATAGCTCATACAATTAATTTACATATTTTGCTTTTTAACTTCGAAGTTATTTTTATCAAATTTCTTGACGATTTGACACTTAATTAATTGTTCTTGTGTATTTGAAAATGTGGCATCAATTTTTTTTTTGTATTAACATAATTGGCTCAGGACTTGATTTGGTTGTTTTAACTTACCCTGAGTAATTTGCTAAAGGTCATGTAAGCAAGCCATCATGTGTATCCTAAGACTAATAATTGCCTTTTCTGTTTGAATTTTGTCTTGAACTAGTTCTGATCTCATAAGACTGGATGTTAGCAATTGATGAACTTTCTAGGAAACTGAATAATCGTTTTTAAGCAAAGAGATTGTGCATTAGAAACTTCAATACCTTGATGCTAGGAGTCTAAGTAGTGGCAATTCTGGTTCAAGAATCGGGATATATATATCAGTTATGAAGAGTTTCCAAATAAAGTTTGTTTTCTATTTTTGAGCAAGCCACCCTGGCTGGCATTAAACATTTTCAATATCTAGTCCAGGTAGTACCTGTAGTGAAATATCTGTTTCAGGGATTGGGATAAGTGTTGAACATGGACTGTAAAGCAACAAAGGAGCAACTTGGTGCATTTTGTTTATTTTTAATATTTGTAATGATAGCTATAATTGAAACAAGTTGATATGCAACTTGGTTTCATAATAATAGCTAATATGCTTTCATAATGATAGCTATAATGCTTTCATCTTTTTAATTATTAATTGGCAAGTTGCCAAATTTAGTGGAAATTGTTAGGTAAACATTCCACTTTTGTAATTCTTATATATTTTGTAATGGAAATGAAAGTGTGGACTTCTCATTCGGCTATTTTTTAGCCTATCAATTTTTGCTTGCTGTTTTCATGAGCTTATGCTCTTTGTTGTTCATTATTGCTGCTGTTTTTTTCTAACAAATGGTGTCAGAGCTCTTGTCTTTGAGGACCTCTGTTGTTTAAGTTTTTTTTTTGTTTCAAAATAAACTCAAAAATTGTGTTTGTCAAACTAGTTTCAGCAACATGAGCTTTGCACCTCCTCCACCACCAATTTTTGCTGGAGAAAACTACCACATTTGGATAGTTAAAATGAAAACTTACCTCCAAGCACTTGATCTGTGGAGTGCAGTTGAAAATGATGTCGAGCCACTACCATTGAGAGCAAATCCAACCATTGCTCAGATCAAGCAACATGGTGAGGAGCGAGCCAAGAAGCATAAAGCCATGGCTTGCCTACAGAATGGAGTGTCTGATGTAATTTTTACTCGCATCATAGCCTGTGACTCACCCAAACAAGCTTGGGACAAGCTGAAAGAGGAGTTCATGGGATCAGACAAGACAAGGCAGCAACAAGTAATTAATCTTAGAAGGGAGTTTGAAAATTTGAAGATGAAGGAGTCAGAAACTATCAAGCAATATTCTGATAGGATTATGGCTACTGTCAATAATATTAGACTCCTTGGAGAAGATTTCAGTGACAGCAGGGTTGTTGAGAAGGTTATTACCACCTTACCTGAAAGGTTTGAGTCAAAAATCTCCTCATTGGAGGACTCGAGAGATCTCACAACCATTTCTTTGTCTGAGTTGGTTAACTCACTTTATGCACTTGAGCAGAGAAGAGCAAGTAGGCAGGAGGAAAGTCCTGAAGGTGCTTTTCAAGCAAAGGTCAGAGAAGGCTCTAGCTCAAGTCAGAAAGCTAAGAAGCCTTGGTTTGAAAAGAGGGAAAGATCAAAGAAAGATGTCGGTAGAAGGAGGTTTCCACCATGCGTTCACTGCAAGAAGACTAACCATTTGGAGAAATATTGCTGGAACAAACCAGACATCCAATGCAAGAGCTGCAAGCAGTATGGTCATCATGAAAAGATTTGTAGAAATCAAGAAAAGTCACAAACTCTGCCAGAACAAGCCAAGACTGCTGAAGATCTTCAAGCTCAGGAGGAGCATGTCTTCACTGCCTCATGTTCTACAACCACAAGCAAATCCAAATGCAGTTGGCTTGTGGATAGTGGCTGCTCACATCACATGGCATCAAATGAGAGCCTGTTCAAGGATCTTGACAGGAGTTTTGCTTCAAAGGTCAGAATAGGCAATGGGAATCTGATTGAAGCTAAAGGCAGAGGTGATGTTGTGATCAACACTAGTTCAGGTAACAAGGTTATTTCAGATGTGCTTTATGTACCTGAAATAGATCAAAATCTACTTAGTGTAGGTCAGCTGGTTAAGAAAGGCTACTCTCTAGTTTTCAAGAATGATTCTTGTGTTATTAATGATATTCTTGGTAGAGAAGTTGTTTCAGCACCCATGGCAGATAGGTGTTTTATGTTGGATGTGAGCCAACTTGAGAGAAGAGCCTATACAAGTTCAGTTGACAATGCTGATCTGTGGCATAGAAGATTTGGCCATGTCAATTTCAAGTCACTCAATTTGCTGCACAAGATGAGTTTGACAGAGGACATGATTAAGGTTGATGCAAATGAGTCTGTTTGTGAAGTATGTCAGCTTGGTAAACAGGCCAGGTTGCCTTTTCCAGTAAACCAAGCATGGAGGGCTCGAGAAAGACTTGAATTGGTGCACTCAGATGTCTGTGGACCAATGAAGACTCATTCACTGAATGGCAGTAAGTATTTTATACTGTTTATTGATGATCTGACCAGATTTTGCTGGGTTTATTTCATGAAACAAAAGTCAGAAGTGTTTGAAGTTTTTAGAAAGTTCAAGGCATTGGCAGAAAATCAAATAAGCTGCAGGATTAAGGCCTTGAGGACAGACAATGGTTCTGAATACTTGTCTGAAAGATTTCAGAAGCTATGTGAGCAGGCTGGGATTCATCATCAATTGACCACAGTGTATACTCCTCAGCAAAATGGAGTATGTGAAAGGAAGAACAGAACAGTGATGAACATGACCAGGTGTTTGTTGTTTCAAAGCAAGCTTCCAAACATTTTTTGGGCTGAAGGTGTCAACACCTCAGTGTACCTGCTCAATAGGCTGCCAACACATGCTTTAAATGATAAAACTCCTTTTGAAGCATGGTATGATCTTAAACCAACAGTTTCCCATTTAAAAGTGTTTGGTTGCATGTTTTTTGTACTTGTCCCTGCAGAAAGAAGAACCAAGCTTGAGAAGAGATCAGTTCCTGGTATATTTGTTGGCTACAGTAGCTGCAAGAAGGGCTACAGAGTATTTGATCCTTCAACCAAGAAGATTTTGGTAAGCAGGGATGTCAAATTCGATGAAGGAAGGTTTTGGAGTCTAGATGGCTCTAACACAAGTCAGTTTGAAGAAGAGCAGATTGACAACAATCTGGAATTGGCAGAAAATGAAGTCAGTAATGCCAATGTAGATGATACTCCTGTGAGAGGGACCAGGTCTATTGTTGATATCTACCAAAGATGCAATGTGGCCATTGTTGAGCCTTCAAGCTATGAAGAAGCTGCAAGAAGCAAGAGCTGGAAGAAGGCCATGGAGGCTGAAATCGACATGATCCATAAGAATGACACTTGGGATCTGGTAGACAGATCTGATCAGAAGAAGGTCATAGGTGTCAAATGGGTTTTCAAGACCAAATTCAATGCTGATGGCTCTTTGAACAAGCACAAGGCAAGGCTTGTGGTGAAAGGGTACAATCAACAGTTTGGCATTGATTTTGAGGAGACATTTGCTCCAGTAGCAAGGCTGGACACCATAAAGCTCCTGTTTGCTTTGGCTGCACAGAAACAGTGGAAGGTCCATCAGCTTGATGTCAAGTCAGCTTTCCTGAATGGCTTCCTTAAAGAGGAGATTTATGTTGAACAGCCTGATGGAAAGGAGACAAGGTTTACAAGCTGAAGAAGGCACTCTATGGACTAAAACAGGCTCCTCGAGCCTGGTATGACAGGATAGATGCTTACCTGTCTAAGCTCAATTTCGAGAAAAGTTTGAGTGAGCCAACTTTGTTTATAAAGAAGTCCAAAGATGAGACTTTGCTGATTGTCTCAATATATGTAGATGATCTATTAGTGACTGGAAGCAGGGTCGATTTGATTCAGGAGTTCAAGAAGAATATGCAAGACATGTTTGACATGACAGACTTGGGAATCATGACTTACTTCCTTGGTATGGAAGTAGACCAGTCTGATCAAGGCATTTTTATCAGCCAGCATGCATTTGCCTTGAAAATTCTCACTAAGTTTCATATGGAAAACAGCAAACCAGTGAGCACACCATTAGCTGTGGGAGAGAAACTAAGCAACTTTGGAAATGAAGAAAAGGTAGATGAAAAGGAGTATAGAAGCCTGATTGGATGTTTACTTTACTTGACAGCAACCAGACCTGACCTTATGCATTCAGTTAGTCTACTGTCTAGATTCATGCACAGCTGCAATACAACTCATTTGAAAGCAGCAAAGAGAATACTCAGGTATGTCAAAGGTACTTTGAAGTTTGGTGTAATGTTCAAGAAAGGAAGTGAGCTGAAATTAACTGGCTACTCAGATAGTGACTGGGGTGGATCAGTTGATGATATGAGAAGTACTTCAGGCTACTTCTTTACACTTGGTTCGGGAGTTTTCAGTTGGAGTTCAAAGAAGCAACAAATTGTTGCTCAGTCTACTGCTGAAGCCGAATACATAGCAGCAGCTGCAGCAGTGAATCAAGCCATTTGGCTTAGGAAGTTGCTATGTGATTTGAATGAAGAACAGCTCGAGCCTACTGAAATTTTGGTGGATAACCAGTCAGCAGTTGCCATCTCTAAAAATCCTGTTTTTCATGGCAAAACCAAACATTTTAAGCTCAAGTTTTACTTTGTTCGAGAAGTTGTCCAATCCAAAGAAGTGAGTCTAATACATTGCAGCTCACAAGATCAATTGGCTGACATTTTGACAAAGCCTCTTGGCACAATCAGGTTTGAATTTCTAAGGAAATCAATTGGTGTTTGTTGCCTACAGTCCAAGGAGGAGTGTTGAACATGGACTGTAAAGCAACAAAGGAGCAACTTGGTGCATTTTGTTTATTTTTAATATTTGTAATGATAGCTATAATTGAAACAAGTTGATATGCAACTTGGTTTCATAATAATAGCTAATATGCTTTCATAATGATAGCTATAATGCTTTCATCTTTTTAATTATTAATTGGCAAGTTGCCAAATTTAGTGGAAATTGTTAGGTAAACATTCCACTTTTGTAATTCTTATATATTTTGTAATGGAAATGAAAGTGTGGACTTCTCATTCGGCTATTTTTTAGCCTATCAATTTTTGCTTGCTGTTTTCATGAGCTTATGCTCTTTGTTGTTCATTGTTGCTGCTGTTTTTTTCTAACAATAAGTAGTGGTCTATCAATCTATGGAGAGTTGCCAATTAAACTTTGCTTTCCAGGTTTGTGAAAGAAAGTAAGAAACTTCACGGTATTATAAATTTAGATATATCAGGTAGTCTGCAAAAATTGTTTTCTAGTTTTCAGAAAGACAGCCTGGCTGGTTAACTTTAAAATGTTTAATAGATATGAAGTTGGATTGTATAACCATGCTGAAGTTTCTTGTGCCAGTTGATTTTAGCAGCAAGCGGTGCTAACTGCTAATCGTACTTCAGTTGTTTCTTGTAATGCCAACCAGTAAGAATCATATTTGTTTTGGTATCTTCAATTTTAACATAGTTATATTAACAATGTAGAACTGCAGGAACATGTCTTTAGGTCACATGGTAGGATTGGGCCCGATTTCTGTGTATGACTTGGCCCTTGTAATTTAGGCAGCTGAAACAACAGCTGTCTTACATTTTATCTTTTGATTGGTGAGTAAATTAAATTAATATAAAGATGGGTGATTAAGAGGAGGCCAAAAAACAAAGATGGTTGATTAAGAATGATTTGTTAATGACTAAAGGATATGGTGGTTGCAGCAACGTTCTATGCATCCTTCTTGCTTGTTAGTAATTTGATTTGTTCAGTTTCTTGAGTTACCTCTAAAATTGCAACAAAATGTAGTCAAATGGCTTGTGTCAGTTGCATTTGCAGTAACTCTGATAATCCTTTATTAAAACATGGAACTTTATCAGTCTGTGTTGCTTTCCTGTAATACCAGACATAACAAACTGCTTGAAGGATCAAACATCATTTTGTCACTTTGATTTATTTTATGGCATACTCAGATGTATACATGAACAAAGTATTCATATACTAATTTCTACTAGTTAGCTTCGTATTTATAATTATTATATAGGGTTATGTTTGGTATTCTTATGATATTTAGATTTAGGGAATAACTTAAATATTTATTTTAGTTTCTAGGAGTTTTTGAAATTGAGATGTTGGGATTATAGATAATGGAGATTTTCATATGTGGGCTATCAGAGTTGGATTTTTTCTTCTTTATTTCTCCCTAAGTTCATCTATTTCCCCCCTTCTGTTTTTATTTGATTCTTCAGTTTCTCTCTTTCTTCTCCTGTTCTTTATTAGCCTACTTCACGTTTTTGAGGTTCCATGAAATTACCATGGGTGAAGAAATCCAAAAGTTCTAAAGGTAATTTGAAGATTTGACATTCTCTTTTCTGCAATTGTTAGCTCAAAATGTTCCCTCAAGAAAATCCTTTAACCATTAACTTAAGCAGGATCGTTAATCGAAAATGAGTCATGGAATTCATATCCAAAGCCACAATGAGTTATTTTAAGATTTTCTGATATTGGAGAGAACACCTTATACCCTTTGTCACGGTCATTATCTTAATTGTCACGAAATGAAATTGCTGTTTTTCTTTCCCTGAAATATTTGGGTAAACTGAATTGGCCTGCTTTGCATACTATGTAGACCCGAGTCTTATGATACAAGAGGAAATCCATCTGATCCAAACAAGGCAGGATTGTTAATGAATAGAAAATCCCAAGATGCTGCGGTTGGTGCTCTTGTACGGATGCTGAAGAAAGCCCCTCCACTTCGCCAAGACATACCAAGTTCGATTAATTTTTCAGAAGCCTCGAGGCCAGAAATGTGGAATAACAACATCCAAGAGCAAAACCAGAACACAGAGGCTGTGACCGTTGAACATGATGCTTCTTCAATTATTACATCTTCTAGGCTTGTCGCATCAATGACAACGGCGGATGCATTAGAGGAACTTTGGAGTTACAAAGAGATGAAAAACTTGTTGCTCAGTGAAGGTATAAGTCTTGCATATCTGCCAATTTAACCTCTGGGGCTAAACATTCTGGCAAAGGTACATGAGACTGATCAACTTATGTGATATTGGTGTAGTTGCACATATGTACAGCGCTATGGTTTGAAAGACTACTACTACATGCTATACAGCTGAAGCCATTTTCCTCTTTGTGATCATAGGAGTATATATATACAATATAAAAGTTTCTGGTTAAGATTTATGTTAACAACAGAAGGGTTATCTGTTGGCCCCGAAAACTTTGTTAAAAGCACTTTTGTCTCTGATCCTAATAACATAATTGCACATAATTTTAGATGTTGGGTAAGGGTGGCGCATGCTTTGATATACAGGCTGTCATTTCTATTATTTTGCTTCTCTCCTTTGTTTCCCCTCCTGCATATAGGTTTTCAGTCGAATGAAGCGTATGAATTTCTAATACAAGTGTTTAATGCGGATATATTTACCTGTTTTAGATATACGCATCAAGCATCAAGCTGGCATGAAGAAGGAAATATAAATATATACTTGATGCCCATCTCTGACACGTATTTGAAAGGTTAAGATTCACTCATTATTAAATGTGTAGGATCTATTTATTAAATGTGAAAATTAAATTTATAAATAATGATTAAACATGCATTAGATAATAATAAATGAAAAAGTAATAGAATAAAATCAAGCCCTTGTTTTAAATGCATGTTGCATTGATCCCAGTCCTTTGTCCATTAATTTGCCATTACCAAATCTCTTGATATCCTCAATAAATGTCATTAAGTTCCAAATGAAAATGTTCCTTTTTTTTTCATTAAGTTCCAAATGAAAATGTTTCATTTTTTTTTTCTTTACAAAAATATTAACATCATCTTTGAAAATTCCCAGCGTAAGGCCTCTCCTTTTTGCATGAAATAATGCCTTACAGACCACAAATAATGTCTCTTGTTGCATGTCTTCGAACTCCACTGTCTTACCAAATGAGAACAGTCGCTCTTGGTTGTGATCCATCAACGCGCATGCTATTCCTGTTCCAGCTCGGCCTCGCTTCCTTGCAAACGGGTAACAACACTACTCTCACGGTCCGTAAGTCCCCAGGGAAATAATGATCACATATTTCTTTTTATCTTATTTCATGGAAATTACCAACGTCATTATTGAAAAGTATGTAGGTGGAATTGACCAAAACAGTAAAACAAACTAGACTGTAAAAGAGAATGAGAATAAGAGTGAGAGTTTTTATTAGTGTAGACGATGTGAACAGAGAAGATTATCCAATAACGATTTTAACAATTCAATGACTTAAATAAAAATTTTCGAATATGATTATTTTGTAAATTTTTAAAGTTGAATGATCTAAACATAAATAAATAAAATACATCACAAATTCCTGATCCAATTTGTAAAAGTAAAAAATCTACAGTTAATTTAGCAAATAATAATTCACACAAGAAATGGTTTTAAATTCCTAAAAGGAAAATTGAGCGTCAGAAAAATCACGAAAGCGGTTCCAAGTGAACCACGGATTTAGACTTGCATAGGTGCGACAACTTCACCAAGACTTGGCTCTTCTTTCTTCAAACAAAAGCAGTAACTTTTTATCTTCAATACCTCACAAATTTAAGGGAATTTTTTTTAATAATTTTATTATAAATTTTGATTATATCTGTTATTTTTTACCCAATACCTAGAATTAGGGGAGAATCTAGAGGGGGGCTGGCAGGGGCTCCGGCCCCACATAAAATGTAAAATTCTTATTTAGGCCCTTGAGATTTTTAAAAAATTTTAAATTAGTTAAGGTAAAATTGTACTTTGGCTCCCTAAAATTATAAAAATTTAATTTAATTCTTTAAAAATTATAAAGATATAGACTATAAAAAATTAAAATTTTATCCGGCCCCCTACAAAATTATTCTAGCTTCACCCCTTGTAATATCCCGAATTAAGGCCTAATCGGAATAGTGGTTTTGTGACCACAAATCCAAGATAGAAATAATTATTTTATAATTATTTTGAGGTTTATGATATGATTGCATAATTGTGTGAAAATTTCGTGAAGAAATTTTTGGCATAACGAGTTTAATTTAAAGTTAGGGACTAAATCGAATAAGTTGCAAAACTTGCATTCTAGAAGTTTTTAGTATGAAATTGCTTTGAAATATTAATTAGGAGGTCTTAAATGGCAATTTGACCAATTTTAAGTTCATGGACATAATTAGGACATGGAAGGAATTTTTGGAAAGTTTAGTAGCAAGGGCATTTTGGTCATTTGGATATTAAATGAAATAAAAATAGGAAAAATAACCCAAAATGATCATCTTCTCCATATTGTTCTGCCGATTTTTGCTCTCCTCCATAGCTGGGGTTTCTTCAACTTTCAAACTTCATAGTAAGTGATTTCAAGCCCCGTTTTTAATGATTTTTATGTTTTTGAAATCCCGGTAGCTCGATTTGGCTTATGTTAACAATAATTCAACCTATGGTTCATATTTGGAAAAATACCCATAGGTGAAATTTGTGTATTTTGGTGTTTTATGACAGAATATGAGTTTTAAATTTTGTTAGACAACTTGTGCTACTCGGTTTTGAGTAAAAACGAGTAAAAAGGCTTAACCGGTAAAAATATTTAGTAGTCATAAATACATGTTAGAGTGAGAATTTGATGTTGCCATAGAAGGGAAAAATGATCAGAATGTCATAAAACATAATAATAAGGGATGAAGTTTAATTCCCGAGCCTAGGGACAAAAGTGTAATTATGCAAAAGTTTAGGGGAAAAATGGTAATTTTTCCAAAGTTCGTATTAAGGACTGTTTTAATGAATGTATGTATTAAATAAGATTAATTTGGTATTATAGATCAAGAGAAACGAGATTCAAGTCGTGATCGAGGGAAAAACAAAGTTTAAGAGGAATAGGCTCGATTGTTAAAAATTTTGTACCGAGGTAAGTTCATGTGTAAATAAGGTAGCATAATTGTTATTTTTAAGTTATTGATGTTAAATATATGATATACTGATTTTTATCATGAAATATATGCTTTGTGGTTATTTTCGAATAAAATGCAAATTAAGTGTATTATTTGTTAAATATAAAGTGCTACCGAGTATTGGTTTCGGTATTTTACGGAAGATGGCAAGGAGATGTGTTCGAGGAAAATCCCGTTTGAACCTTAGGAATAGATTAGGATACAAGTGACATGTCACTAGGATGGTTGAACATCCGAACTCGTTGAGTTGAGTCCGAGTTCACTTATGGATGTGAAATGTCCGAACTCGTTGAGTTGAGTCCGAGTTCACTTATGGATGCGAACGCCCGAGCTCGTTGAGTTGAGTCCGAGTTCACTTATGGGCGGGTTACATGGTAGCTTGGCTACAAATGTGGCACTTATGTGCAAATTATCCATGTATCCGAGTTATATTCCGATGTGTTCAACGGGTAAAATTTCTAGTGAAATGGAAGAACACTTAAGATGCAGGCGACGTATTGGTAAGTATTGTGAAATGGACACTTTGGACAGGTATGTACCTAACCTTCGGGTTGAAAATAGATACAACAACGATAAGGTGGTAAGATGATTAATGATGTTTAGAAATGTGATATATGTTTTGGTGACACCATGCTAAGGTTGTTTGGTATAATTGTATTATTATGTTACTTGTTATTTGCATATGACTTACTAAGCATTCATGCTTACTCCCTCCTTTTCATTCACTGTAGTTTTGAACAAGCCGGTTTAGGAATCGGGACAGGTCGAAGGTTCGATCACACTATCCGAAGGACTCTTTTTGGTAAATGACTTGTAAAACTTAAGTATGGCATGTATAGCAATACACCTATTTTGTGTAAATAATTTTGTGATATGGTAATGATTTGGTTGAGAAAATGCTTAATAATGATAATTCATGGAAAATGCTAAGTTAGATCATGTTTGATGTCATGGAAGTTTAATATGTTATCTAGATCATAAAAACTCATGAAAAGATGAAATTTGCCATAAATAGAATATTGCAGCAACATTGACATGAGTTTGAAAATTTACTAAAAATCATAGAAATTGAATTTGGTGATGGATTAAATATGACATTGAAGCCTAGTATGTCTAGTTTCATATAAAACAAATGAAACAAGTAAAGGAATTATATGTTATAAGATATTTGAATTTTAGTGAAACAAGGCCAGAGCGATTTCTGGATCCCCTGTTCCAACTTTAGAAATTTACCATAAATTGTAAAAAAAATAATTAGGTGGTGTATTTTATATTCTTGGAATCTTTATTGAGTCTAGTTTCGGAATAAATAAACGTCATAGTCATATAAACCTTTCACAGAGAGAAATATGGCTCGTAGTAAACAGAGGTCAGTCTAGTCAAGTCCTGAAACAGGGGTAACTTTAACTAATAAACTGTATTAATTGGCCCAACCAAAAATTCTATAAGAAAATTAGTAAATAGATATATGAGTTATTTAAGGAAAATTTACGGATCTTGATTTCGAGTTTTGTAACTCGAGATATGATTTTTCTTGTAACTGTGACGTAGGTAGCTAGAAAGCTGTGAATGTAGAAATAAATGATTCGAAGTTCTTAATTTGATAAATTATGTTCGATAACACCTCAAGCTCGACTCCGGCGATGGTCTCGGGCGTGGGGGCGTTACATTTAGTGGTATCAGAGTAGGTTTAGTCGGTTCTCGGACTACGTGTTGTTTGTACGGATTTTGCTATACATGCCATATGTATAAATTGTGATAGTGTGACGACTTCTGACCTATTAAATGATTTTTTTATAGTAAATGGATCCCGATCCAACTGCGGCTGATGATGTAGAGAGTAATTCGCCAGCTCCGACTGAAGGGGCGATGCCAACTGAAAATCCGCCTCCTACTGTTGGTCAAGGAGGAGGAGAAGGGGTTCGGGAAGCCTTTCTCCAAATGATGAATGCTTGGTATACTAAGTTCGTTCGTATGAACCCAAATGCACAACCTCGCCCACCTCTCCCAATTCCTCAACCTATACCCCCGATGCCTCAGGGTGTGGATATGATAAAATTTCATAGAACTCCGGTTGATAGAATTCGTAAACAAGGGGCCGAAGAATTTAGGGCAAATATTGATGACGGTGCCGAGAAAGCAGAGTTCTAGCTTGAAAATTCTATCCGGGTATTTAATGAATTATCTTGTACACCTGAAGAATGTTTGAAATGTACTATATCTTTGTTGAGGGATTCAGCTTATAATTGGTGGAAGACTTTGATTTCGGTGGTACCGAAAGAGATGGTAACTTGGGAATTCTTTCAAGAAGAGTTTCGAAAGAAATATATTAGTGAAAGATTTATTGATTAGAAATGTAAAGAGTTTCTTGAGCTGAAGCAAGGTAATATGACAGTCACAGAATATGAAAGAGAGTTTGCTCGATTGAGTAAGTATGCCAGAGAATATGTTCCTACAGAGGCCAAGATATGTCGACGATTTGAAGACGGGCTCAACGAAGACATCAAGGTATTTGTTGGGATCCTTGAACGAAAAGAAATGGTGGTCCTTGTCAATCGAGCTTGCAAGGCTGAAAAACTACTTAAGGAAAAGAAAAAGGTAGAATCTGAGACACGAAATTGGAAGAAAAGACCAATGAGTAATGCACCCTCACAACAACCCGAAAAGTCAAGAAATATGAATCCTCGTTCACAAGTTTCAGCTGGGCAATCATATGGGAATTCTAAGAAGCAAAATGTGGGTCCTAAGTCCTAGGCTACTTCGGCAGCCAGTGTAGGGAACTCGAGATTTGTTAAACCCGAGTGCCAGCGGTGTGGTAGAAATCATTATGGTCCGTGCAGAGCAAATGAATGTTTTCGATGTGGTTCTCCGGATCATTTTATTAGAGACTGCCTAGAGAGAGCTGAGAAAGAAAAATTTCAGTATACAAAAGCAAGTGGTGCGGATTCGAGGGGAAGGTATCCAAGAAAAGCTAAGAATGAAGCAAGCAGTAAGAATGTAGCCAAAGATGCAGCAGTTAGATCTGAAGGTAGGGCTCCGGCTAGAACTTATGCTATTAAAGCGTGTGAAGATGCTTCATCACCCGATGTGATTACTGGTATATTTTCTCTTTATGATGTTAATGTTAATGCTTTGATTGATCCCGGTTCTACTCATTCATATGTATGCATGAAACTGGTGTCTAGTATGAATATACCTGTTGAGAACACAGAATTTATGATTAGAGTGTCGAATCCACTAGGCAAATGTGTGATAGTTGATAAAGTATGCAAGAAATGCCCTTTAATGATTCGGGGTCATTACTTTCCGGCCGACTTGATGTTGTTGCCGTTTGATGAATTTGATATTATTTTGGGTATGGATTGGTTGAAATTGCATGATGCTATAGTAAATTGCAAAGAAAAGGTTATAGAATTAAAGTGTGAAAATGGTGAAACTCTGTGGGTTGAATCAAATAAATCAGAGGCATTGTCTAGTGTGATTTCTTCAATGTCGGCTCAAAGATATTTGAGAAAGGGTTATGAAGCTTATTTGGCGTATGTAATTAATACAAAAGAAGTTGAAAAGAAAGTTGAATCAGTGCCGGTTGTGTGTGAATTTGCGGACGTATTTCCAGAAGAATTGCCGGGTTTGCCTCCAGTTAGGGAAGTAGAATTTGGTATTGATTTGATACCGGGAACAGTTTCGATCTCGATTGCTCCATATAGAATGGCACCAGCAGAGTTGAAAGAATTAAAGTCGTAGTTGCAAGAGTTGACTGATAAAGGTTTTGTGAGACCAAGTTTTTCACCTTGGGGTGCTCCCGTGTTATTTGTGAAAAAGAAGGATGGTTCTATGAGATTGTGTGTTGACTATCGGCAATTAAACAGGGTGACAATTAAGAAAAAGTATCTGTTGCCAAGAATTGATGATTTATTTGATCAGCTAAAAGGAGCGACATGGTTTTCAAAGGTTGACTTGAGATCTGGATACTATTAGCTGCGAGTAAAAGAGTTAGATGTGCCTAAAACTGCTTTTAGAACAAGGTACGGTCATTATGAATTTTTAGTTATGCCATTCGGGTTGACAAACGCTCCTGCTGTGTTTATGGATTTGATGAATCGCATATTTCGGCCATACTTGGACAAATTTGTTGTGGTTTTTAGTGATGATATTTTAATTTATTCAAAAGATGAGACAGAGCATGCTGAGCATTTGAGAATAGTTTTGCAAACTCTGAGAAATAAGCAGTTGTATGCTAAGTTTAGTAAAAGTGAATTTTGGCTCCGGGAAGTTGGATTTTTGGGTCATATTGTTTCAGGTGATGGTATACGGGTTGATCCTAGTAAAATTTCAGCCATTGTTGATTGGAAACCACCGAAAAATGTAACCGAAGATAGAAGTTTCTTGGGGCTAGCTGGGTATTATCGGCGGTTTGTAAATGTATTTTCTATAATTGCTGCTCCTATGACTAGACTACTCCGAAAGAATGTTAAATTTGAATGGATGGAAGAATGTCAACAGAGTTTTGAAGAATTGAAAAAGTTATTAACAGAGGCACCAGTGTTAGTACAACCCGAATCAGGTAAAAAATTTGTGGTGTATAGTGATGCTTCTCTAAATGGTTTGGGGTGTGTGCTCATGCAAGAAGGAAAAGTGGTGGCTTATGCTTCGAGGCAGTTAAAACCTCATGAGAGGAATTATCCTACTCACGATTTGGAATTGGCTGCGGTGGTGTTTGCTTTGAAGATTTGGCGACATTATTTGTATGGTGAAAAGTGCCGGGTATATACCGACCACAAAAGTCTTAAGTACTTGATGTCACAAAAAGACTTGAATTTGAGACAACGAAGATGGTTGGAGTTGTTGAAAGATTACGAGCTTGTTATTGACTACCATCCGGGAAAAGCGAATGTGGTTGCCGATGCTTTAAGCAGAAAGTTGTTGTTTGTTTTGAGAGCTATGAATACTCAGTTAAAGATATCAGGTGATGGTTCGATTCTAGCAGAGATAAGAGCAAGACCGATGTTTTTACAAGAGATTTCTGAAGCTCAGAAAAATGATAAAGATTTGCTAGCCAAGAGAACACATTGTGAAGCTGATATGCGATTAGATTTCAGAATCGGTTCTGATGGTTGTTTGATGTTTAAAAATCGGATTTGTGTACCGAAAAATGATGAGTTGATTCAAAGGATTTTGTATGAAGCACATAATGGCTGTTTGGCGGTTCATCCAGGCAGTACAAAAATGTATAATGACTTGAAGAAAATGTACTGGTGGAGTGGAATGAAAAGAGATATTTCCAAGTTTGTATCAAAGTGCTTAGTTTGTCAACAAGTGAAAGCTGAACACCAAGTACCTTCGTGATTACTCCAGCCTATCATGGTTCCTGAATGGAAATGGGATCGAATTACCATGGATTTTATATCAGGGTTGCCGTTAACTCCAGGGAAGAAAAATGCCATCTGGGTAATAGTTGACAGACTGACTAAATCGGCTCATTTTATTCCGATACGTACGGATTATTCTCTTAATAAGTTGGCTGAATTGTATATCCGTGAGATTGTTAGACTTCATGGAATACCTTTGTCAATCATTTCGGATAGAGATCCGAGATTTACTTCACGGTTTTGGCAAAAGTTGCAAGAGGCATTAGGTACAAAGTTAAATTTCAGCACTGCCTTTCATCCACAAACTGATGGACAATCAGAGAGAGTAATTCAGATTCTTGAAGACATGCTCAGATGTTGCGTATTGGAATTTCAAGGTAGTTGGGAAAGGTACTTACCGTTGGTAGAATTTGCTTATAATAATAGTTATCAGACGAGTTTGAATATGGCACCTTATGAAGCATTGTATGGTCGTAAATGTTGGACGCCATTGTATTGGACTGAACTCAGGGAAAATCAGATTTATGGAGTTGATCTAATAAAAGAAACCGAAGAAAAGGTGAAAGTGATTCGAGATTGTTTGAAAGCTGCTTCAGATAGACAGAAATCTTATGCGGATTTGAAACGAAGGGAAATCGAGTTTCAAGTTGGTGATAAGGTATTTTTAAAAGTGTCTCCAGGGAAGAAAGTCCTTAGATTTGGCTGGAAAGGCAAGTTAAGTCCGCGTTTTATTGGACCATATGAAATAATTGAAAAAGTTGGACCGGTAGCATATCGGCTAGCATTACCACCTGAATTAGAAAAGATCCATGATGTGTTCCACATATCTATGTTATGTCGGTATCGTTCGGATCCTTCACATATAATTTCACCGACAGAAATTGAACTACGACCGGATATGACTTACGAAGAAGAACCGATTAAGATTTTAGCTCAAGAGGTCAAGAAACTAAGAAATAAAAGTGTCGCTCTCGTGAAAGTTTTGTGGCAAAAGCAAGGGGTAGAAGAGACTACATGGGAACCTGAAGAAAATATGAGAAACCAATACCCACACTTGTTTACCGGTAAGATTTTCGAGGACGAAAATCCTTAAAGGGGGGGAGAGTTGTAATATCCCGAATTAAGGCCTAATCGGAATAGTGGTTTTGTGACCACAAATCCGAGATAGAAATAATTATTTTATAATTATTTTGAGGTTTATGATATAATTGCATAATTGTGTGAAAATTTCGTGAAGAAATTTTTGGCATAACGAGTTTAATTTAAAGTTAGGGACTAAATCGAATAAGTTGTAAAACTTGCATTCTAGAAGTTTTTAGTATGAAATTGCTTTGAAATATTAATTAGAAGGTCTTAAATGGTAATTTGACCAATTTTAAGTTCATGGAGAAAATTAGGACATGGAAGGAATTTTTGGAAAGTTTAGTAGTAAGGGCATTTTGGTCATTTGGATATTAAATGAAATAAAAATAGGAAAAATAACCCAAAATGATCATCTTCTCCATATTGTTCTGCCGATTTTTGCTCTCCTCCATAGCTGGGGTTTCTTCAACTTTTAAACTTCATAGTAAGTGATTTCAAGCCCCGTTTTTAATGATTTTTATGTTTTTGAAATCTCGGTAGCTCGATTTGGCTTATGTTAACAATAATTCAACCTATGGTTCATATTTGGAAAAATACCCATAGGTGAAATTTGTGTATTTTGGTGTTTTATGACAGAATATGAGGTTTTAAATTTTGTTAGACAACTTGTGCTACTCGGTTTTGAGTAAAAACAAGTAAAAAGGCTAAATCGGTAAAAATATTTGTAGTCATAAATACATGTTAGAGTGAGAATTTGATGTTGCCATAGAAGGGAAAAATGATCAGAATGTCATAAAACATAATAATAAGTGATGAAGTTTAATTCCCGAGCCTAGGGGTAAAATGGTAATTTTTCCAAAGTTCGTATTAAGGACTGTTTTAATGAATGTATGTATTAAATAAGATTAATTTGGTATTATAGATCAAGAGAAACGAGATTCAAGTCGTGATCGAGGGAAAAACAAAGTTTACGAGGAATAGGCTCGATTGTTAAAAATTTTGTACCGAGGTAAGTTCATGTGTAAATAAGGTAGCATAATTGTTATTTTTAAGTTATTGATGTTAAATATATGATATGCTGATTTTTATCATGAAATATATGCTTTGTGGTTATTTTCGAATAAAATGCAAATTAAGTGTATTATTTGTTAAATATAAAGTGCTACCGAGTATTGGTTTCGGTATTTTACGGAAGATGGCAAGGAGATGTGTTCGAGGAAAATCCCGTTTGAACCTTAGGAATAGATTAGGATACAAGTGACATGTCACTAGGATGGTTGAACATCCGAACTCGTTGAGTTGAGTCCGAGTTCACTTATGGATGTGAAATGTCCGAACTCGTTGAGTTGAGTCCGAGTTCGTGAGATGTAACTAGGCATCCGAACTCGTTGAGTTGAGTCCAAGTTCACTTATGGATGCGAACGCCCGAGCTCGTTGAGTTGAGTCTGAGTTCACTTATGGGCGGGTTACATGGTAGCTTGGCTACAAATGTGGCACTTATGTGCAAATTATCCATGTATCCGAGTTATATTCCGATGTGTTCAACGGGTAAAATTTCTAGTGAAATGGAAGAACACTTAAGATGCAGGCGATGTATTGGTAAGTATTGTGAAATGGACACTTTGGACAGGTATGTACCTAACCTTCGGGTTGAAAATAGATACAACAACGATAAGGTGGTAAGATGATTAATGATGTTTAGAAATGTGATATATGTTTTGGTGACACCATGCTAAGGTTGTTTGGTATAATTGTATTGTTATGTTACTTGTTATTTGCATATGACTTACTAAGCATTCATGCTTACTCCCTCCTTTTCATTCACTGTAGTTTTGAACAAGCCGGCTTAGGAATCGGGACAGGTCGAAGGTTCGATCACACTATCCGAAGGACTCTTTTTGGTAAATGGCTTGTAAAACTTAAGTATGACATGTATAGCAATACACCTATTTTGTGTAAATAATTTTGTGATATGGTCATGATTTGGTTGAGAAAATGCTTAATAACGATAAGTCATGGAAAATGCTAAGTTAGATCATGTTTGATGTCATGGAAGTTTAATATGTTATCTAGATCATAAAAACTTATGAAAAGATGAAATTTGCCATAAATAGAATATTGCAGCAACACTGACATGAGTTTGAAAATTTACTAAAAATCATAGAAATTGAATTTGGTGATGGATTAAATATGAAATTGAAGCCTAGTATGTCTAGTTTCATATAAAACAAATGAAACAAGTAAAGGAATTATATGTTATAAGATATTTGAATTTTAGTGAAATAGGGCCAGAGCGATTTCTGGATCCCCTGTTCCAACTTTAGAAATTTACCATAAATTGTAAAAAAATAATTAGGTGGTGTATTTTATATTCATGGAATCCTTATTTAGTCTAGTTTCAGAATAAAAAGCTTCATAGTCATATAAACCTTTCACAGAGAGAAATATGGTTCGTAGTAAACAGAGGTCAGTCCAGTCAAGTCTTAAAACAGGGGTAACTTTAACTAATAAACTGTATTAATTGGCCCAACCAAAAATTCTAGAAAAAAATTAGTAAATAGATATATGAGTCTAGATTTAAGGAAATTTTATGGATCTTGATTTCAAGTTTTTTAACTCGAGATATGATTTTTCTTGTAACTGTGATGCAGGTAGCTAGAAAGCTGTGAATGTAGAAATAAATGATTCGAAGTTCTTAATTTGATAAATTATGTTCGGTAACACCTCAAGCTCGACTCCGGCGATGGTCTCGGGCCTGGGGGCGTTACACCCCTGCCTAGAACTACTCATAACCCATCCCAACCCATAAATAGGAGAATAATGAGCTTCAGCACACTTGAACCCACGTCCTCCTGCTTTGACAATAATGTCCATGTTAATCGAGCTAAATCTCAATTGGCTATGGGAAAAATTACATTACTTGATATATATATTGTTTGATATCATCTATACTATATATAAAATGGTTGATTAAGTTAATATTATGAATCAATTCGACACCAACTCAATTATGAAATTATTAAAATATCCTTACTTTAAAATGTAATTAATATTATTATAATAGTTTTTTTGTTATTTCATACTTTTATATAATATTTAAAATAAAAAAATCGAAAAACATTACTTAAGAATCAAATAGAAGACCAATAAATTTAAATAAAAATCTCTTATCACTCCACCCATAATCATTTGTTGAAATAATTATATATATATAAGGGAAAATATTTGGTATACAGTTAGTGAAGTTTTTTATAGTCTACAAGTAGGACTAGGGTTTGACAAATGTCTTATAGGAGTCTAATAAAATATTAAAAAATAAAAATTTAAAAAAAGTGTATATCAATATTTTAAAATTACTTATAAAATAAAAAATTTACATTGTAAATGTACCAAATATTTATCTTATTTTTAATATTAAATATTTTCTTTAAATTATAGGTGTAAAATTATGAACATGATAATAAAACCAAAAACTATAGCTTTCAAATTGAAAATTGCAAGTGCTTTTTCTTATTTTTATATTTAATAATAATAATAATAATTAAATCTTAGTTTTATACTCTCTAATATGTCTAAATTTAAAATTTAATTTCTATTTTTAAATTTCTAACATAATTAGTCTTTATATTTTTATAATGTTACTAATTTGATCAAATAGTTAATATTATTAACTTTTTTATTAAAACATTACATGGTTACATATAACTCGATCTTTGCAGAATGTCAACTAAGCCCAAAACATTCTCAAACTTGGAAACCGAAATACTCTAAATATTCAATTCAAGATTGTATAATGCAACCAGGGCTTCACATCAGGAAAGAAAACATCGAGCAAATCAACTCCCTCCATTTGATTGTCACCATTTGCGAATAACCTTGCTTTAAACACTCTACTTTATCCAAAACTACTACAATCTGAAATCTATGATTCCATCAGACTTTTGGATATCAAATTTCGTTGTCTCCATTTCTGAACGGGTTGATTGCAAAATCTAAATCAAACTCTGATACCAATTTGTTAGGGATAGACCCGTGTAAAAAACAGGATAGTAAAAGTGGAGAAGAACAAACAAAAATATTTTACGTGTGTCGAAACCATTCTTTTGAAAATGGGGATCGATTTTGTTTGAAAGTGAAAATTAAAACGGGAGTCGCCACCAATCTTTTATCAGGTGTGATCGGATCACCTTTGTTTTAATAAATCAATTTTAGTTTACTAAAACAGGGCCTTTGGTCTACGAAACTTGAGAGAATGAGTTCGGGAGTCGGTTACGTGCAAGGAAGGATTAGCACCCTCGACACGCCCAAAAAATTGGTACCGAATTGATTAGTTAGTGTCTTAATGTCGAAAATTAAAAATCGGGAAGGGACTTGAAATACGATCTTTTCTATTAATACTAATTTTAAAATTCTTGAATTAGCTTAAATCGATTTGTTTAAAGATTTCCTTATCTCGAGATATCGGAGTATCACATCCCGTAAGTTAGGACACAATACCATGAATTCCCGAGCACAAGGTCGTCTTTTAATTTAAATTGGAAATCCGTGCATTTCAAAACTCAAAAGGATATTTAGCTATTTAGAACCAACAAGAGAACCGAAACCCCGTAAGTTAGGGCACAATTCTTCGATGTTCCAAAATGCGAAACATTGCCTTATCTATTGAAATAGTAAAAACATGAATAAAAATCTTTAAAGTAATGAACAACAGAATGATATAAAATAGGCGGGAGACAAAAATAAACGAGTTGGAAATACATTGAAACAAATAATAAATATGACAACAATATTAAAACAATAACAATGCATGCGATATATTAAACGTAATAATAGTATCCAATGTGAAATAAAAACAACGAATATATACATAATAAAGATATTAAGAGTATATACGTAAAATATATATATATATATTATAAATAGTAATAGTGTTAGAAATATACTATATATAGTGTTTGAAGTATATACATAAAATAGTGAAAATATAACTAGTAATGTTAAGATATATATAATATATACATATGTATGAAATAGATATAAAAAAATATGTACATAATATAGTGTAAAAAATACATACATAATATAATTAAAATATATACATAAGATAACATGTAGAAAAATATATATATAAATAATATAGTATTAAAGATATATACATAAAATAGTATAATATATATACGTAATATAGAATTTAGAATATACCTAATATATTAAAAGAATATATATAATATAATATTAAAAAATATAATAATAACAAAAAAAAGAGAGGGAGAGAGTGGGTGATTTCCGGCCACAAGGCCGGCCACCGTCCGGTCACCGGACTGCCGCCGGTCACCGTACACGGCAGTCGGACCTCAAAAAAAACTTTTTCGGTAAAAATGGGAAAGCTTTCTCCTTTTATTTTTACTTTCGTATAAAAGAAACAAAATAAAACTGAAAGGAAAACAATAAGCAAACAAAGAACTTAAAACGAGAATAGACCAAGAAACCTCTTTTGCTTTGATATCTGATTAATCTCCAAAAAAAAAACTAGCCTCTCCAAAAACTAGCCTTTACAATAACTCTTCTCCTTTATTACTCTAAAAAAACCTCTCAAAAATCTTTTACAATAACTTTCTCCCCCAAAACTTTTTCCTTCTCTAAATACAAAATATGAGAAGGCTTATATAGCCATTTACCAAATATTTTTTATTGTTTATGTCTTCATTTGTAGGTACAAGTGGTGGTGGAGCAAGTGTGGCTAATGGAGTAGGTGGTGGAGCAAATGTGGCTAATGGAGTTGGTGGTGGAGCAAGTGTGGCTAATGGAGTTGGTGGTGGCAAAGGCTAGGATTTAGTTAAGAAAAGTTTAGGTTGTGTGCTAGGGTTTTTTTCATTTTGATTTGGGCTTAGGGTTTGGGCTATTGGGGTTTTGATGTAAATTGGGCTTTGGGTAGTTAAGATTTTGGGTTTTGGGTTTAATTTTGGTGGGTTAGGTAAGGTTAAATTGGGTTTTGATGCAAATGGGTTAAAATTGGCCTACAACAGCTGCCCCTCTTTGCTTATTATCGTGTAACGGGAATAAAGCAAAGACACAAAGAAAGGCCAATTTTGCCCGGTCTTACTAAGTATGGACTTCTTTGGTGCTCTTCTCATCTAGGTAGTCTCTTTCCAAACCACTGTATCTTGTTGTCTTGATCAAATCCACTGCATCTTCTGATATATGCCTTGTAGCTTCGATTTACTCCAAAGGTGACTTCAAAAAGATAAGATCTACAGCTTCAATCTGCTCTTCCATCGCTTTAGTTAGATAAAGTTTGTGGTCTTCTCTTCTGCAACTTTTAGAAAGGCAAGATCTGATATCCTCGATTAGCTCCACTGCAACTTCAATTAGCTTCACTGTAACTTCAGGGATATAAAACCTGTGTCTTCGATTAATTCCAGTCTTTATTCTTTACTCGGCATGTGATCCTGAGCTTAACTCATTTCTCGCAATATGAATTGGCTCTTTAAAACTAGACATTAAAAACATAAATTGAAAATAACTCAGCACGTGAGCCAAGGCTCAACTCACTTCTCGCAATATAAGTTGATTTTTTTAAAAAAATTGTAAAACAGATTTTGAAAATATCTCGGTATGTGACCCGAGGCTCAACTCACCTCTCATAATATGAGTTGATTTTTGTAAAGCATAAATTAAAAAAAACATCAATTGAAAATACATCGGCGTGTGACCTGAGGCTCAACTCACCTTTCGCAATATGAGTTGATTTTTTTGACAAACATAAATTGAAAAAAAAAAAGAAATTAAAAATATCTCAGTGTGTCCTGAGGCTAAACTCACCTCTCGCAATATGCGTTGATTTTTTTTGGAAAAACAATATTTGAAAAACAGAATTTGAAAATACCTCAGCGTGTGAGTCAAGGCTCAACTCACCACTCCCAATATGAGCTGATTTTTTTTGAAACACAGAAATTGAAGAACAGAAATGGAAAACACCTCAGCGTCTTGAGGTTCAACTCACCTCTCACAATATGAGCTGATTTTTTTGAAAGACAAAAATTGAAAATACCTCAACGTGTCTTGAGGCTCAACTCACCTCTTGCAATATGAGTTGATTTTTGACAAACAAAAATTGAAATTACCTCAGCGTCTTGAGGTTCAACTCACCTCTCGCAATATGAGCTGATTTTTTTGAAAGACAGAAATTGAAAATACCTCAACGTGTCTTGAGGCTCAACTCACCTCTCGCAATATGAGTTGATTTTTGACAAAAAAAATTGAAATTACCTCGGCGTGTCCTGAGGCTCAACTCACCTCTCGCAATATGAGTTGATTTTTAACAAACAAAAATTGAAATTACCTCAGCGTGTCCTGAGGCTCAACTCACCTATCGCAATATGAGTTGATTTTTTTGAAAAACAGAAATTGAAAATACCTCAACGTGTCTTGAGGCTCAACTCACCTCTTGCAATATGAGTTGAGTTTTTACAAACAAAAATTGAAATTACCTCAGTGTGTCCTGAGGCTCAACTCACCTCTCGCAATATGAGTTGAGCAGAATTTGTAAGGCAAAAATTGAAAAACAGAAATTGAAAATACCTCAGCGTGCCCTGAGGCTCAACTCACCTCTCGCAATATGAGTTGATTTTTGAAAAATAGAAATTAAAAGCAGAAATTGAAAAAAAAGAAATTAAAAAATACCTCGCCATGCCCCAAGGCTCAGCTCACCTCTCGCAATATGAGTTGATTTTTGAAAAGCATAAATTGAAAAAACGGAAATTGAAAATACCTCAGCGTATGACCTGAGGCCCAACTCACCTCTCGCAATATGAGTTGATTTTTTTGAAAGATAGAAATAAAAACATCAAAATACCAAAAGATGTCATCTGGTGGAACTCAAGTGTCCTTTCCTTTGATTCAGTACAGCTATCATCGAAATCTCTTGTTCTGCTGAAATACATGTATATGTCATGCATGATGTTATCATGAAATGCACATGTTTACCTTAAATGCCTTTATGCCTACATGATCATGCTATGTGCCTTGGGCTTGCTTGTCATATGTCCCTTTCCGTCATGATTTTTGATGATCTGCGTTCATTGCTTTGACTCTTGACTTTATCTTCAAGCCCTGTACCCATCCTCTAGCTTCACGACTAATCTGCGTTTCTCAGATATCGCTCTTTTGCCCCTGGTTGAACTTTGTCCTTGCTTTGAGGCTCTTGTACTTATCAAATTCTTGTCCGGGTAATGCTTAGCACTTCTTTTGTTTAGAGTATGTCATTTCACTATTTATCATGTAAATGAACCACATAATGAGATGCATGAAAATGGTCAAGTAGGGACAAAAGGATACCTCACATTTATTCATTTCAAATGTAGCAAACAAAGAAAGTTAATCAATGATAGTAAAAAAAAGTGTCATAAAGAGAAAGGGGATCGCATTTCAACAAATATAAATGCTCTAGATATTCAACGCATGAACTCTTCCACGTTCCTCAATCAAGAATCTTTTCAAGCATGGCTTTCTTGCGTAAGAGATTTCGAGTTTTCAGAAATGCTTCAAATACTGTAGTCTCTCTGTTTGACCCACCGTTCAAAACGCCTTGCTTTTAAGCCAGTGCTTGCTTCATTAGAACGCCCTTTAGGTTTTTCATCCTAATATTTTGTGTTAATCAAGACGTCCTTTTCGAGTTTTCACCTTGATCCCTCTCTCTTTTTCTTTTTTATTTTCTTTTCTCTTTTTTTTTAAGATGTCCTTTTTCGGGTTTTCATCTTGATTTTCCTTTTTTAAGCATAATATTTCTTCACAGCATTTGAATTCACTGGATTCGGTAACTCCTTCCCATCCATCTCAGTGAGAATCAAAGCTCCGCCCGAGAATGCCTTCTTTACGACATATGGTCCTTCCCAATTTGGTGCCCATTTTCCTCGTAAGTCTTTCTGTATTGGAAGAATCTTTCTCAGCACGAGTTCTCCTTCGTGGAATTCTCTTGGCCGTATTTTCTTGTCATGGGCTGCGATCATTCTCTTCTGGTACATCTGTCCGTGACAAATTGCCTTTAAACGTTTTTCTTCGATGAGGTTTAACTGGTCATATCGAGCTCGAACCCATTCTGCCTCCTCTAGTTTCGAATCCATTAAGACTCGTAAAGAGGGGATCTCAACTTCGATAGGTAGTACAGCTTCTATTCCATAGACTAGAGAGAAAGGAGTTTCCCCCGTAGATGTCCGTGCAAAGCAAATGGTAGCTTCTCGTGCCAATGTTTATATGTCTCAGTCATTTTCCCAATAATCTTCTTAATATTCTTGTTGGCCGCTTTAACAGCTCCGTTCATTTTCGGGCGATAGGGTGACGAGTTATAAGGCTTTATTTGAAACTGCTCACACACTTCCTTCATCATTTTGTTGTTCAGATTCAAGGCGTTATCTGAAATGATTCTCTCAAGCAAACCATATCGACAAATGATTTCCTTTTTCAAAAATCTGCAAACTGCAGTCTTTGTCACATTGGCAAATGAAGTAGCTTCTATCCATTTTGTGAAGTAATCAATAACCACAAAAATGAACCGGTGTTCATTAAAAGCTTTTGGGGAAATTGGCCCTATAACATCCATGCCCCACATAGAAAAGGGCCAACGGAGAAGTCATGACATGAAGGGCGAAGGGGCTACATGAATCTTATCGCCATAAATTTGACATTTGTGGCATTTTCTTGCAAAACTAATGCAGTCGCTTTCCATCGTCAGCCAGTAGTAACCGAGTCTGACAAATTCCCACAAATTTGACATTTGTGACATAGTGAAACCATTGGCATGTGTCCCACAAATTCCCTCGTGGACATCTTCAAGTATTTTTCTGGCTTCAACAGCATCTACGCATCTCAAGAGCACTTGATATTTTCCTCTTTTGTACAGGATGTTCCCATCAAGAACAAATCCCACTGCCATTCTTCTGATTGTTCGTTTGTCATTCTCATTTGCTTGTTCGGGATACTTTTGGTTCTTGACATATTCTAAGATATCATGGAACCATGGCCGTCCATCTGGCTCTTTTTCAATGCTGAAACAATGTGCAGGGACTTCATATATGCTCATTTGAAGAGACATTATTTCTGTTTCTCTGTTTGCTTTGAACATTGAAGCCAAAGTGGCCAGGGCATCAGCCAATTGGTTTTCTTCTCGTGGGAGGTAATTAAAAGTTATTTCTTCGAATTCTTTAATCAGCTCTACCACTAGATCATTGTATTTGACCAGTTTGGAATCTCTCACTTCCCAATCTCCACGAATTTGGTATATCACCAAGGCTGAGTCTCCGTATACCTCTAAAGTTTTGATGTTTCGTCCAATTGCTGCACGAAGTCCCATGATACAAGCCTCATATTCTGCTATGTTATTGGTATAGAAAAAGTTCAGCCTGGCAGTGAGTAGGTAATGGTTTCCTTCTGGTGATACTAAGACTGCTCCAATCCCATGCCCCAATGCATTCGATCCACCATCAAGTCTTCAACTGGGAAATCAAATCTCAATGGCTCGTATTCCTCCGTTGTTCGAGTTGCTAAGAAGTCAGCTATTGCGCTCCCTTTTATCGACTTTTGGCTCACATAGACGATATTATATTTTGATAGTAAAATCTGCCATCGTGCCATTCTTCTTGAGAGTGCAGGTGATTCCATCATGTACTTTATTGGGTCCAACTTTGAAATTAGCCATGTCGTATGATACAGCATATATTGCCTGAGTCTTTGAGCTACCCAAACCAGAGCGCAACAGTATTTTTCTATGGACGAATACTTTGCCTCATATTTAGTGAACTTTTTGCTGAGGTAGTAGATCGCCTTTTCTTTCTTTCCGGACTCGTCATGTTGCCCCAGTACGCAACTCATTAAATTCTCGAACACAGTTAAATACAATATCAATGGTCTTCCCGGCATTGGTGGTATTAGCACTGGAGGACTAGACAAATACTGTTTTATCTTGTTAAAAGCCACTTGGCACTCCTCATTCCATTCTCCGAGATTATGTTTTCGAAGGAGTCGAAAGATTGGGTCGCATTGGTTGGTAAGTTGAGCCATAAATCGGGCAATGTAGTTTAATCTCCCTAAAAATCTTCTGACTTCCTTTTGCGTGCGCGGAGGTGGTAACGCTTGAATGGCTTTTATTTTATCTGGATCAACTTTAATGCCTCTCTCGCTGACAATGAAGCCAAGCAATTTTCCTGAGGTAGCCCCAAACGTACATTTGGCCGGATTGAACTTTAGTTGGAACTTTCTCAGTCTGTCGAGCAACTTCTTCAGGTTCACTACATGCTCTTCTTCCCCTCGGGATTTAGCAATCATATCGTCGACATAGACCTCTATTTCTTTATGCATCATGTCACGGAATAACGTCACCATAGCCCTCTGATATGTTGCCCCAGCATTCTTTAACCCAAATGACATCACCTTGTAGTAGAATATTCCCCACATTGTTACGAATGTAGTTTTCTCCATATCCTCAAGGGCCATCTTGATTTGATTATACCCCGAGAATCCATCCATGAAAGAAAATAATGAATGTTTTACTGTGTGATCCACCAACGTATCAATGTGTGGTAAGGGAAAATTATCTTTGGGACTTGCGCAATTCAGGTCACGATAATCCACGCACATTCGTACTTTGCCGTCTTTCTTTGGTACCGGAACTATGTTGGCCACCCACTCTGGATATTTGGAGGTTTGTAGGAAGCCAGCATCAAATTGCTTCTTGACTTCCTCTTTTATTTTCAACAACATCTCAGGTCTCATCCGTCTTAGCTTTTGTTGAATGGGTTTGCATTCTGGCTTCAATGGGAGCTTATGGACCACTACATCTTCATCCAATCCTGGCATATCCTGATATGACCATGCGAATACATCTTTGTACTCACGGAGCAAAGTAATCAAATTATGCCTGGTGCCCCCTGAAATAGAGGTCCCAATCTTCACTTCTTGCTTCCTTTCTTTAGCTCCCAAGTTTATTGTTTCAACAAATTCTTGATGAGGCAAAATCTGTTTATCCTCTTGTTCCACCATTCTTAGCAAGTCAGGAGTTGAGACATAGTCTTCAGCATTTTCTTCGGCTTTGAATTCTCCTAAACAAACAGCCTTCTCAAAATTGATTTCAGGACTCGTAACGGGTTTGTTCATGCAATTGATATCTGAGCACCTGAAAGTTGAATGGAAAAGGAAACTATAGAGAGGCATCCAAGTATTGAAACTAACAAACTGAATGTTATGGTATGGCATGAGGCAAATGTAAAGATAGGCTATGAAATGATTATGGAATTAGTGATAATGCGAAAAATCGTGACAAAATGCATCTTCATTAATATTCATTTAAATGATAAAAAGCGAATGCAAGCTCTTACAAAAGAATTCTATTATATCTAGGGACATAATAGAATGTTAACATTTGAGCATTACTCTGAAGACTTATAAACTACAAGAAGATCCTCGGTAGTCCAATTGTTCAACATGAAACCCGGGGGATAAGGGCGTATCTTTGAGACGTCTTTATTCGCGTCAGCTCCTTTGTCAATGACATTTATACTGATATTCTGAAAACCCTCTTCGATCATTAAGATTGTGCTTTGTGCACTATACTGCCCTGGGTATTTCATTCTCGTAGACGTAAATGTTCTTGACAAATGAGGGAATTCCATGGGCTCCTATTCTAGTTCTCGGCCTAATGTTCTCGCGATCATTCTTTCCTGATCTTTCTTCCACTGCTTTCTTCTTTGACGCATGTCCGGCTGGAACTCTAAACTGTATCGAGCCTTATGGTGTACTGGCTTTAGAACCCTGACTATTCCTTGCAGATATCTCCCTAAACCTCTTCTCGCTCGAGCTTCCCTTCCTATAGTCAACTTGACACCCATTCTGGTATTTCTCGCCAGTTTTGGCACCGAAATTCTATTTCCCTCAGCGACAAAAGTGGCGTTGACATGTTCAAGGGATCGGAAGGAACATTCCACTGCGTCTTTGCTTACTTCAAGATATGGCGCATCAGCAGAGATAGATGCGATAATGTCTTCTTCTCCCTCGACAGTGACCAAACAACCATCCATGATGAACTTTACTTTTTGATGGAAAGAGGATGGAACTGCTCCAGCAGAATAGATCCAGGGCCTTCCCAGAAGGCAGTTATACGAGGGTGTGATGTCCATGACTTGGAACTCGACATTGTAAATGTAAGGGCCCACTTCTAAAGGGATATCAATCTTTCCCATAACTTCACGCCTTGTCCCATCGAATGCCCTTACTGTGGAATGACAGGGCCTTAAATAGGACAGATCTATCGAAATTCTGGAAAGCGTGGCCAAAGGCATGACATTGAGTGCCGAGCCATTATCGATAAGCACATTCGGTATTATGTAGCCCTTGCAACGCGTCATAACATGTAGTGCTTTCACGGAGCCTCTACCATTGGGTGGTATTTCGTCATCACTAAAAGAAATGAAATTATCTGCATTCAAGTTGTTCACCCATCTGTCCAGCTTCTCTACGGATATATTGTTTGCCACGTAAGCTTAATTCAACACCTTCAGCAAAACGTTCCGGTGTGGCTCTGAATTTAGCAGCAGAGATAAAATCGAGATTCGTACTGGTTGCTTATTCAATTGTTCCACCACATTGTATTCACTGTGTTTGATAAATTTCAAGAACTCCTGTGCTTCCTCCTCATCCACAGGCTTTTTAGTTTCTTGCACAGGTGGAATTTCTTGCTCGACTTCGGCCTTATACATCACTGCTTTCCCTTTTTGCTTCCAGCCACTGTTCTTCTTCACTGGTTCGACCTCTTTCGAATAACATCTTCCACTTCGGGTAAAATAACCTACCTCTCCAACATCTCCAGTTATGGCTTTGAGCTTTTCATCTTTCGGTGTGACGATATTGATGTCATATTTCCATGGTACGGCTTTGTCGTCCTTGTACGGGAAAGGAGACTGTACTTTGATTATCATTTTTGGTTTCACCGGCTCTTTCATCGCGTCGTAATAAATTATTAATGGTCGATCCGCGCTATAAGGGAGACCTGATGACTGGTTGCCAGAGGTGCATACTTCTCTTTCGTTGGTCTCTTCCCTCTTATTAAGGACCTTAATCTCATTATTATCCATTCGGTCTTGAAGCAACCTTTTAAATTCCTCACACGACTGAATGTCGTGTCCTACAATTCCATGGAAATTGCAAAAACTTTGACCTTCTTCTCCGAGAATTCTATCGGCGAGACAAAGCAATCCTTTCTTAACCAGTACCTCCCAGATTTTCTACAGAGGCGTCCTTATTTTCGAAACACATCTTCTGACTTTCCATTCGTCTTCTTTCCCCACTGTGCTCACATTCCCTTCAGCATGGTTAGGGAACGGGTTCTCAATTGCGTTACTAGCACTATCAAACCGTAGGATACCCGCGTCAATGAGTCCTTGAACTCTCCTCTTAAAGACTAGGCAATTCTCCATGGAATGCCCCTGGTGCCCCGCGTGGTACGCACAATTAGCGTTTGGATCGTACCACTTTGGGTATGGAGGTTTAAGGGGATCCATGTAATGGGGAGAAATCAGCTGTTTCTCTAGAATTTTTGGGTACAATTCCCCATACGACACAGGGATAGGAGCAAATTATGGTCTCTCGGGATTAGGCCTTGCTAGTCTTGGTTCATTTTTGGGCTGGCTTTGAGTGGGTATCGTGTTTTGTGGGAATGTGGTGACGGGTCTTTGGTTGTTCGTGGTGTATACGGGGTAGGAAGGAGGTGGTGCTTGGTAGTAAGGGGTTTAAGGGGGATAATAGAAATTTAGAGGTGGATAACTTCGAGGTCGGGGTTGGTTTGGATATGGATTAGGGGCATAACGACTTTTCATTCCCACCATGTGGGCTTCTGGTTCTTTCTTCTTCATGGGTGCTACCCTTCTTGAACTTTCTTGACCTTCCATTCTATCGCTCTTGAAGGCGTTCTCTATAAGCTCACCGGATATTACAATATCCACGGAGTCCTTCGTGGCGCTTCCCACTAGTTTGTCATAAAACAGCGTCTTTAAGGTGTTGATAAAAAGGACGGTTATCTCCGTTTTCGTTAGTGGGGGTTCCACTTACGTCCCTCCATCTCTGCGCGTACTGTCTAAAAGTTTCTGACGGCTTGTTCTCCATCATTTGTAAAGTCGTCCGATCAGGCACCATATCTGATACATGCTTGTACTGCTCACAGAATGCCGACGCCAAGTCTTTCCAAGATCGGATCCTTTCCTTACTGAGCTGGTTGTACCACCGAAGAGCCGATCCTACTAGACTGTCTTGAAAACAATGTACAAGTAGCTTATCTTCGTTCACGTAACCGGTCATTTTTCGGCAAAACATGACAAGATGTGCTTTTGAACATCTTGTCCTATCGTACTTTTCGAAATCAGGCATCTTGAACTTCGGAGGCAGGATTAGGTCAGGTACCAAACTGAGTTCTTTAGCACCTAGTACTGAGAAGACTTCAGTGCCTTCTATTGCCTTGAGTCTTTCTTCCAAATTCCTATACGTCTCTTGAGCCTCGTGATCATCTATTTTCAACTTGGCTATTTCGACTGGATCATCTAAATCTAGAACTACAGGATTGGTAGGGGTTGCTCCGGGATTTGACATAAATGTTCCTTGCCCTAGATGAGGAAATGGCGTAGGTCATTGTTCCAAGCCTGTGGATTCCCCTTGAGTATACCCTCTTTGTGCTACGTGGGCATGTGGTGGAGTGAATCATGGGGGATAGAGTGGATCCTGGTCATGATTAATTCTTGATTGAGGTTCCATACTGTCGGGGTTTTGCATGGGTCCTTTTTCTTTGACCAAAACTGATATCATCTCCATCATTCTAGCCATTTGATCCTTTTGTTCAAGTGATTCCTCTCGAGATCTTACTATCAAATCCCTCGTTTCTTACTGTGACTTAGCCAGTTGTTCTTATAATTCCTTCTAGACTCTTTCCATCCTTTCGATTCTTTCATTGAACTCAGCCTCTATTGCTCTAGCTTGTCGACGCGTTTTATATGAATGGCGTGGTTCCAGATTTGAAGTGTTGCAACTGCGAATTATATGATTCTAACCTTAGCGAATGATTATGAGATATGTATATGCAATGAATGGATGAATGGATGCAAAAAGAGGCGTTGATTCCAATTCAATTTCATTAGAAGAACTTCACTAGAAGAAAAATTTCTTTACATAGAACGGATGATTACATATACGACTTCGCCCTAATGCCCAAAGTCTTAACTTTCCTAAGAAGCCAAGCTAAGCTTTGGCCTCGGTCTGATTCTGACTCGTACTTTAAGCTCAATATATGAGCCTGAACTGCCAAGGTTTGCAAGTGATCAGCTATCTCCCGAACCTGAGCTATAGCTTCGCCCATGACATAGTCTCTATCTCTAATATGGTTTTGAGAGTGATGAAGCTGTTCTCTGTAATGGTCATTGTTTGTCTCAAGAAGTTCCACTCGAATTTTGCTATCTCGCAGTGCGGTCTCGAGTTCTTCTATTTTCCCTTTCAACTCCTCGATCCTGCTCAGACTAGCCTTTAGCTTAATTATCAAATTATGGCTATGATGTTGCTGAAGTAATCTTTCCAATTCAGCCACCCGAGCTCGTAACTTCTCCTTTTCGTTTTGGTTTTCTAACAAACTCTTCTTCAGAGTGCCCTCTCGTACTCGGGCATCTTGAAATCTTTTCTCCCAATGGTCGGCTCTAGTTTTTTCCTCTTTAATCTCTTGACGCCATTGCTCCGACGTTTTACCTAATCCGGTAGTTTTTATCATTATACGAAGCTTCTTGTAATCGGTTTTCAGACTATCTAAATCTTCCTCGGCCTTGTTCTTTCCTTTCCTTAACTTCTCGGGCTCTAGCTTGTGGATATCGACGTCTAACCCCAACTTTATTTTATCTTCTTCTAGCTGCTCTATCTTTTTCCTGAACTCCGAGTTTCTTTTCTCAAAATCTTACTTAATGATCTCTAACTCGGATGGGATGACCCGTAAATGCTCCTCTATCGGTTGTGTGTTCCCTTGATTCTGCCTAGGGATGTTGTCGTTGACTCTCCTACCCCACCACCATTCATACTCGGGGGTCGTCATCGGGCCTGCAGTGAATCCTTTCATTCTTCGAGTTTGGTTCTATGCATCTGATATCTCGCGAACTCTCTTTTTATAATTGTTCTCTTTATAGGGGAACTCACATTGTGCCAACCCTTGTGTCACGGTATAAACTGCCTTGATCGATACTGCCTTAACACCATCAGTAGAGCGTATCCAATGGCTCCCCATATTCTAGCCAGAGGGACCTAGTCAAAATCACCGCACCTATATAAGATCTCGTCAGGAATCAACCACGGAGCCCTCCATTCAACATCTTCGGTCCGTAAATTTTGGAGAATAGTTATCCACCTCTCTTCGAAGATGTCATCCCGCCTCGATGTGGCCACTAATTCTCTTAATAGGGAATAATCCTTAGAGAATACCCGATAGGAGACCTTCTCCACCTTCCAAAAATGACTGTGGAACCAAGCCAAAAGAAGTTGTGCGCAACCAATAAATTTTCCCTCGCCCGCTCTCCGGCATGTATTCAAGGATCAGAAAGTTTCTGCTAGGATTGTCGGGACAGGTGTGGTACCTTTATCAAGTCGATCGAATAAATCTGAGACGGCTTCATCTATGTGCCCAAGTGCTTTAGGAAAGACGATCAAACCGTAAAGACTTAAGGCAAAAACATCAACCCTTTTCTTCGAATTAGGGTGCGGAAGAATAAAATCCCTCAAATTCCTCCAAGGAATACATTTACCATCTCCTTTTTGCTTGATGAGGGCCGCAACCCATTGCTCGCTCATCCCCGTGATATTCATCAATTTCTTCAAAAAGGGAAGGACATTAACAGGTCTTGAATAGGCCCTATCGGCCTGAATCTTCGGGCAATTAAGTAACGCAATGTATTCCTCCACCGTAGGTACTAAATCAACTCCTCCGAAAGTGAAGCAACTGTAAGCGGGGTTCCAAAATTGCGCGAGGCCTGAAACAAGTACTTGTCTACCTTTACATCGAGCAAATAGGGTAGGTCGCCGTAGTTACAGTAAAAGAGTTGTTTGACTTCGCCATTCCAACTATTCAATATATCCCTTAACTCTTGCAGGTCGTTCTGAGTCACACTGATGCGAGTGAAATCCCACAACTCCAATTCATATCCCTCGGTCAAACTATCTCCTTTCTCCTATTGCTTTCTCTCAGACCACACTCGGACGGCCGCATTATCCTCCATTCTATCAAGAAATCCTTTTTCCATGCTAAACTCTTCTAATTAGTAACCAAACGTAAATCAACACCTATTTATGATGAAATGTCATGCGAAAATGATCAAAATACAACAAGTTAGTATTATATACAAAGAATAGAATTCAAAGCAAATAGTGAGTATATAAGCACCTAATAAGGTAACCACTAGGGTTTGGTGTGGTTTTACCTAGGGTAGGCTCCTAAGGCTCATTACATGTAGTTTGGTTCTAAAGTAAAGGTACCTGAACCAGTAGATTTCTAGATCCTCACCCATTATAAGTTTATACAGACCGAGTTCGATTCAGGGGAATACATTTCCCTACGGCTATACGGAGGTGAAAACCCCACGAAGACCCAAGTACGGATGTATCCCGAAAGTGATCCACTATCCTATACGGAGGTGAAGACCTCACGAAGGAGTAGTTTTTCACTTCCACTTAAGAGGGCAAAATCGACCAATAATACGATGCGATATGCAAAGATACCTCAAAGAATTAAACCACTTAAAGCAAGCATATTATGAAGAGAGTCGCGAAAATAACAGACAACATGCAATGCAGTAAATTTAAAATCGATTTTTGATTTTTGACAAAAGACAAAAAAATAATCAATTTAAGGCTTGACTCTCGAATTCCCCAGCGGAGTCGCCAAGCTGTCGAAACCATTCTTTTGAAAACGGGGATCGACTTTGTTTGAAAGTGAAAACTAAAACGGGAGTCGCCACCAATCTTTTATCAGGTGTGATCGGATCACCTTTGTTTTAATAAATCAATTTTAGTTTACTAAAACAGGGCCTTTAGTCTACGAAACTTGAGAGAATGAGTTCGGGAGTCGGTTACGTGCAAGGAAGGGTTAGCACCCTCGACACGCCCAAAAAATTGGTACCGAATTGATTAGTTAGTGTCTTAATGTCGAAAATTAAAAATCGGGAAGGGACTTGAAATACGATCTTTTCTATTAATACTGATTTTAAAATTCTTGAATTAGCTTAAATCGATTTGATTAAAGATTTCCTTATCTCGAGATATCGAAGTATCACATCCCGTAAGCTAGGTCACAATACCATGAATTCCCGAGCACAAGGTCGTCTTTTAATTTAAATTGGAAATTCGTGCATTTCAAAACTCAAAAGGATATTTAGCTATTTAGAACCAACAAGAGAACCGAAACCCCGTAAGTTAGGGCACAATTCTTCGATGTTTCAAAATGCGAAACATTGCCTTATTTATTAAAATTAGTAAAAACATGAATAAAAATCTTTAAAGTAATGAACAACAGAATGATATAAAATAGGCGGGAGACAAAAATAAACGAGTTGGAAATACATTGAAACAAATAATAAATATGACAACAATATTTAAACAATAACAATGCATGCAATATATTAAACGTAATAATAGTATCCAATGTGAAATAAAAACAACGAATATATACATAATAAAGATATTAAGAGTATGTACGTAAAATATATATATTTATAAATAGTAATAGTGTTAGAAATATACTATATATAGTGTTTGAAGTATATACATAAAATAGTGAAAATATAACTAGTAATGTTATGATATATATAATATATACATATGTATGAAATAGATATAAAAAAAAAATATGTACATAATATAGTGTAAAAAATACATACATAATATAATTAAAATATATACATAAGATAACATGTAGAAAAAATATATATATAAATAATATAGTATTAAAGATATATACATAAATAGTATAATATATATATACGTAATATAGAATTTAGAATATACCTAATATATTAAAAGAATATATATAATATAATATTAAAAAATATAATAATAACAAAAAAAAAGAGAGGGAGAGAGTGGGTGATTTCCGGCCACAAGGCCGGCCACCGTCCGGTCACTGGACCGCCGCCGGCCACCGTCGGTGCCACCGTACACGGCAGTCGGACCTCAAAAAAAACTTTTTCGGTAAAAATGAGAAAGCTTCCTCCTTTTATTTTTACTTTCGTATAAAAGAAACAAAATAAAACTGAAAGGAAAACAATAAGCAAACAAAGAACTTAAAACGAGAATAGACCAAGAAAAAACTAGCCTCTCCAAAAACTAGCCTTTACAATAACTCTTCTCCTTGATTACTCTCACAAAACCTCTCAAAACTATTTTACAATAACTTTCTCCCCCAAAACTTTTTCCTTCTCTAAATACAAAATATGAGAAGGCTTATATAGCCATTTACCAAATATTTTTTATTGTTTATGTCTTCATTTGTAGGTACAAGTGGTGGTGGAGCAAGTGTGGCTAATGGAGTAGGTGGTGGAGCAAGTGTGGCTAGTGGAGTAGATGGTGGAGCAAGTGTGGCTAGTGGAGTTGGTGGTGGAGCAGGTGTGGCTAGTGGAGTTGGTGGTGGCAAAGGCTAGGATTTAGTTGAGAAAAGTTTAGGTTGTGGGCTAGGGTTTTTTTATTTTGATTTGGGCTTAGGGTTTGGGTTATTGGGGTTTTGATGTAAATTGGGCTTTGGGTAGTTAAGATTTTGGGTTTTGGGTTTAATTTTGGTGGGTTAGGTAAGGTTAAATTGGGTTTTGATGTAAATGGGTTAAAATTGGCCTACAACAACGTAAAAAGCTGTCAAAGAGGAAAAAACCACGAGCAAAAAAGGTATCAACTTTTCACAAAACAAGTAAACAAACGAGAGTACAATTTAGGGAAAAAATCTAATTGTACTAAACGTATAAACCCAAAGCCCTAACTTTTATAAAGAAAACTCGAAAATAAAACTCTAACTCATGCAGAGTTTTCACAAAAAAGGTACAGAATTATTTCCATAGTTACCACGAAAACTCTCACCAAAACTCATTTGTGACTACTACATCATGTCGCCCCTCAAAAGAAAAGTATTATAGTACTACATCTTTAGTTGTCTTTCTAACTGGTCTCCCAAAATAGGGATATAAGACCCCTTTAAATAGGCAAAGATTAGAGATCTAATCATACTAAAATATCCCTGGAGTAATTAGAGTTTAACTGGGATAAGAAACTCGATTTATGTGGGAACACGTCGCAACATTCCCATTCGCGTCGTCCGTCGTCTTAACATTAGAAGTTTCTCATTGTAATGTCATCATCTGTTCGGCCGAAAATACGATGTAGACACGACAAATCTCTACCTTGACTCATATTTACCATTCCTTCTTCTCCATGCCCTATTACGAGCCAAACTCGATCTTTGTAGAATGTTAACCAAGCCCAAACCATTCTCAAACTTGGAAACCAACAGACTCTTAGTCTTTAAATCAAGGTTGTATAATGCAACTAGGGCTAGTGATACACGAACGGACATGTGCCTCACAACAGGAAAGAAAACATCGAGGAAATCAATTCCCTCCACTTGATTGTCACCACTTGCAACCAACCTTGCTTTAAACACCCTACTTTATATAAAATTGCTACAATCTGAAATCTATGATTCCATCAAACTTCTCAATATCGAAATTCGTTGTCGCCATTCTTGAACGAGTTGATTGCGAAATCTAAACCAAGCTCTCATACTAGTTTGTCAGGGATTGACTCATGTAAAACTCTTATACTAATTTACACATGCATTAAATCCCATGGCCAAACAGCCCATTCCCCCTTCTTCTTCTTGCTTTCGGCAGCAAAGAAAAAAAAAACAAAAGAATTTTACCCTCCTTATCTTCTTTTCACCGACCATATCTTTTATCTCTTATTATTATATTCTTCATTTCTTTTCTAATATATTATAAACATCCCTTTATTATTATATCTTTTATCTCTTATTATTATTATTATTATCATATTCTTTAACTTTATTTCTTTTCTCATATATTATATAACATCCCTTTATTAACTTTTTATTTTATTTTATAAATAAAATAATAAATCTTATATAACTACCATACAATTCATGAAGATGCTCATACATTTCCACTATCATTATTTATCAATTTGGTCTATTTATTTAATGAGTCCTTTACCCTATTTCACCATGCAATTTAATATAAATTTAATTTTTCAGTCACATACTCGATTTGGTCCCTGTATTTTAAATTTTAATATCGACAATTTAATTTATAAGTCTATCATTAAATTCACTTCTAAAGCAACTCTAAATATTTAATAATGAAATGAAAATAAATAAATAAAATTATAAGCCCGATTCATAAAAGCGGAGTCCCGGAAGTATGTCTTTCGACACCCCTGACTTTTGGGTTGTTACAATGTCCTTACAAATATTAATAAATAATATTCACTGATCCTATAATATAAAACAATATTCTGAAACCACCGTTTCTGATTTCATTGACTTTCGGGTCGTTATGGAAAAAAATAAACCTGAATGTGCTAAACTTGCAAACCCAAATCCTGAAAACAAAATCCTAACTCTCATTGAGCAAACTCAAAAACAAACCCCCAACTCTCACAGAGTTTTAGGGGTACAAAATTCTCTCCATAGTTACCACAAAAACTCTTACCAATACTCATCTGTGACTACATCTTGCCGCCCCTAAAAGAAAAGTCATACAGTACTACATCTTTAATTATCTTTTTAATTGGTCTCCCAAAACAAGGATACAAGAACCCTTTAAATAGGCTAAGATTAGAGGTCTAATCATACTAAAATACCCCTAAAGTAATTAGAGTTTAGCTAAGAAAAGATAGCAAAGTTTAACTGGGAAAAGAAATCCGATTTACGTGGGGAGCACATCGCCACATCGCAACGGCCCCATTCATGTCATCACGACGTCGTAAAGTTGGGAAGCATATTGGCGTGACGTCATCGTCTATTCGGTCGAAAGTATGAGGCATACCCTACACTTTGTAAATTTGAAATTTAGCTCATGTATTGTTATTTCTAGGAATTTCGTATATCTACGTTCTAGATTTCAAATCAGGTCCAATTGTTAACATTATTAAAATTTTTTTGTTAAACTTTATGGTGTGACATTTTGAAAAAAGAAAAATATTCAGTTGATAGCCATGTAACTAAAACAATGATGTTATGATAAACCTAAATTTAATAAAAGAAATTAGCAATGTTAACAATTAGACTTATATTTTTGAATTGAAAAATAGAAGACTAAATTCCTTAAAATAAAAAGTAAAATGATTCAATTCAAAATGTACCAAGAGTATAAAAGGTCACTACAAGAAAACAGACTTTTAGCGGCATTTTTAGTGGCGTTTGAATGAAAAACGCCGCAAATATTAAACATTAGCGGTGTTTGAAACAAAATGCCGCTAAAAACTGAGCAATAGTGGCGTTTTCATTCAAAACGCTGCTAAAAACTGAGTAATAGTGGCGTTTTTATACAAAACGCTGCAAAAAACTGAGAAATAGTGGCGTTTTATTCAAAATGCCGCAAAAAGCTGAGATATAGTGGCGCTTTAGGTCCAAACGCCACAAAAGGTTGAGCTATAGTGGCGTTTTTGTAAAAGCGCCGCTAATATTTATTATTTTAACTACTCTATTTTGTAATCCCCGAAATGCCTTAGTATTTTTCCAAAATTAGTTCCCCCTCCCCAAAACCAAACTTAATCAACTACTTTTTAGTGCATCGATTTTTATTTTGAATCTTATAAAATTGAATCCAACTTAAATATTAAATTTTTACGTCTCAAATTTCAAATTCAACTTGAATTCGAGTTTTTACAATCTCAAGTACTGAATCATATTAAATTAGGGACATAACTACGGGGTTGAAAGGATTTCGGCTCCCCTAAAATGAATTTTTTTTATTTAAATCCTACCATACAAACTAAATCCTTAATTATAAGGGTCTAATATTTAAACCCTACATAAACATTAAAACTCTAAACCCTAAAAATAAATTATAAATGGAAAAAATATGGGGACTTATAATGTTCCAATAAGAAAATAATCATCAGATTGCATTTTCACTTACAATTGAATTTTTGCCCCTAAAGGCTAATCCCAAACCTTAAAATACATTAAACCCTAAAATATGAAGCCTAACCCCTAAATCATAACCGATGACCGCCTAATCCCTAAATCATAACCCATGATCTAAACTCTAAACCATTTAAACCTTAAACTCTAAAGCAATATCCTAAAACCTTAAACTACCTAATTAAACCCTAAAATATAAAGCCTAACCCCTAAATCATAACCCATAACCTATAAACCTTTTAAACCCTAAAACTTCAAATCTAAAAATTAAATCTTTAAACCCTTATAATACCCTAAATTATAAACCCTAAATTTGTAAACCCTAAAAATAAATTTCACAAAACAATAAAAGAGGAAAAAAAGTGAAATGGCAAAAAGATGCATTTCACAAATGGATGACTAATATATATCAAAATGTTAATTGATCTCCTTTTCAATTCAACATATATTTCATGTTTACTTTTAGATTTATGAAAAATATTATTTTGAAATTCATAATTATCTCTCTTAAATTATGGTTAGCATTCTAATTTAGTTCTTTTAAAATATTTTATTTGAGTTATCGAATAACAAGTGTCTTAACAATCATATTTTTTTGTCATTTTAGTTGTTTGCATTGGCCATTAAAATTTGGCTATCTAGATTAGGGTATAACGTGAATCAAACTTTAATTAAGTTAAACAATAGTGGCGTTTTTATTAAAAACGCCACTAATATACATAAAAAAAGATATTAGAACGCTACCGTTTAATGCTGCGTAATTAGTGGCGTTTTCCACAAAACGCCGCAAAATGTTATGCTTTAGCGGCGTTTTCATTCAAAACGCCACAAATGTGTATTACGAGTCCGAAAAACGACGTTGTATTATCCTTGTTGTTAATGGCGTTTTTCAAAAACGCCGCAATAGGTTATACATTAGCAGCAAAATGACACCGTTCTATGTTTTGTTTTTAGTGGCGCTTTGTACAAACGCCACAAAAATGTATTACGATTTCAAGAAACGACACTGTTTATACTTGTTATTGGTGGCGCTTTGAAAAAAACGCCGCAAATTTGTGTTATGTGTTTTCTAAACGACGCCGTTTTATTCTTTGTTTTTAGTGGCGCTTTATATAAAACGCCGCAAATTTGTATTAAGGTTTTAGTGGACGATGCCGTTTTGGCAATGTTATTACTGGCGTTTGGTTCCAAACGCCACAAAAAGCTATACATTACCGGCGTTTTATCTTTAAACGCCACAAATATGAGTTAAATGTTTACAAAACGTCTGCGTTTTGTTTTTTTGTTTTTAGTGGCGTTTTATTAGAAACGCCGCAAATTGATTCAGTTTTATACGAAAACGTCGTCGTTTTTTTCCATCCAATATATCCATGATGTTAAACTCGAAAGAACTTAGTTTTCCCCCACCCAAATTTCCCCAAATCCTTAACTTTTCCCCTAATCCCTAAATATTTCCCCGAATCAAAATCGAAATATCCTTCTGCCGTTGAAGACTCCGACTGCCGTTGAAGACTCCGACTGCCATTGAAGACTCTGAGTGGACGACCTGCTGCATCGTCGTCTCCTCTACTGCGACCGTCACTTTCGCTCTTCTCTGCCACAACCAATCGGTAACTTATGAATTAAATAGTGTAAGTTAATAGTTTGTTTATGCTTCTTTTCTTACAAGGACAAACACAGTTCCTGCAATGGAAATGGCACAGTGGCACTACCATTTCACAATTTTTAAGCTTTGCAAATATAAACTTGCAAAGGGGCAAAGGCTTTAAAGAAAGCGGAAGAACAATAATATTTAAAAAAAAGGAAATTTAACTTCATAAAGAATAAACCAATCATGTGAATAAGGTATTTTTCATTACATTTCATATTTCAGTTTTAATTTTTTTTGTTCAGTTGTAAATATTTTGATTCAGTTAAAGTATTTTTGTTTTTGGGTGAAATATAAAAAAAAGGGTCAAATTTTGCTATTAACCCTTGTACAATCATAGGTTGCTTGAATTTGGTTAATTTTCATTTTTATATTTTTTAAATTTTAAATTTTGAATTTTACTCTAAACAATATTAGTTAAATTTGATAGGTCAAATTTAGTTATTAGTCTTGTGCAATTGATCATTTTTTTAGTCCTTATGCTTTTAAAGATTTTGAAATTTCAGTCTCGACTTAGACAATAATTGTTAAACTATTAACTAAAATAATATGCCTTTTTGTGCGAGTATTATGTAATAATAACAAGTTTTCATAACATTACAAATAGGGGCGAAGCTAGGAAGTGATTTTTATGGAGGGGTTGAAATTAAAATTAAAATTTTTATGAGAACTAAAATGTTTTTTTTTCATTGTAACCTTAAAGCTTTATAATTTTTAGAAAGGTTAAATCACAATTTTATCAGTTTAGGGAGACATAATACCATTTTACCATGTTATTTGCAGGTTTATTTAGTGCTAAAAATTTAGTGGGAATTGCTTTGATGTTGGGTCTTCGGTTTTTCCGTATATGTTTGATTCTCTTTTATCATTTTTATTTATTTTTTGTTTTGTTACTATCCTGGCTTGTTGTTCTATTATCTTGATGTGACTATGCTTTCTGTTGTCTTACTCTCTAATGGCTTAGTCATGATGCAGGAATTACCATTGCTTATTCTGCTCCAAATAGGCAAGGATGTTTGAAGGTGGTTGAGAATAATTACTGTGCTTCAAAAAGAGGTATGCTGTATTTTTCATTTATTAAATTAAATTTCTTATTGGTTTTGGAACTTTGGTCCTTTGTTATAATTCTTTAGAAAATAGAAATTGTTTTCTCACTTCTTGCATTTGGAGGTTTCAAGTAAACCTCTTAATTGCAAAATGAAGTATAAGCTGTGTTGTGAAGCAAATGGTTCTACTTGTTGCAATCTGTTAAGAAGGAATTTGAATCTGTTCTAGGTGCTACTTCATAGTAAATAACCAGCATCTTTTTTCTGTTGTTCATCCTTTTGAAAGTTATTAACTATAAAGCTATTAACAATAACAAGTTAGCTGCTTGAATATACTTTCATTTGCTAGCCAAGTTTTCTTTATAGTTACCTGACTGTTAGTTCAAGCTGGTTTTCATCTCTCTATTTTATATATATATATGCGCATGTTACTTTCATTGATTGGAGTGGATGCTAAATTCCCAACTGAAATCTGTAGGTGGAGTTCGCTGCCTGTCTATTTTGAATGCGGTTTTTGCTGTCATCTTTGGTCTTCTTGCTTTGTTTTTAGGTTCAAGCCTCCTCACGCGGTTAGTCGGTAGCTTCTATTCTTTTTTTTATCATTTTATTTGTTTATTCCCACCTGTTATTAGCAAATATAAGTTTGGGATTGTGTATTTGGCTATAGCTTTTCTAGGTTTAACTAATCAAACTGTGAGTATCTTTATCATATATGCATTAGGAACTATGATAGCTATATTAGTGAATATGGACTGTAATTGATAGGCTTACTCTTCAAAGTCCTTGCAAAGTTCTCTTCATCCTTAGGGTTGGCGATTGAAATGTCTAATCCTTTATGGGATAGAAAAACAAGCACACCCTTTATTTCATAACATTAATCAAATGTATGAATTGCAGCCCTTTAAATGTATGAATTTGAGCCCTTTAAATAAACTTGAACCAGACCTGATTCTTGTAGCTTAATTATTATTTGAAGTATGAATAAGTATGAATAAGTTTTTATATTTGATTCAACTTAATTATTATTTGATTCAACTTAAGTATGAATAAGTATGAATTAATTTTATTACCATGTAGCTTGCTTGTCCATTAAAATTACAACAATAGCTGACCTTCTCTCCAAGCTTATTTTAAATATTTTAAAGATTCAAAGTATATAGGCTGGAAACCTGACGGGTTGCCTTATATCGAGCTATAAGATATAATGGATCCTCCCTAGGTGTAACAACGCCACGTATGATGAATCTTAAAAAATTCAAAAATACTTGAAAAAAGTTCTATCCAACTCATTTACTATTGAATATTTATTACCATGTAGCTTGCTTGTCCATTAAACTTACAACAATAGCTGACCTTCTCTCCAAGCTTATTTTACATATTTTAAAGATTCAAAGTATATAGGCTGGAAACCCGGCGGGTTGCCTTATATCGAGCTGTAAGATATAATGGATCCTCCCTAGGTGTAACAACGCCACGTATGATGAATCTTAAAAAATTCAAAAATACTTGAAAAAAGTTCTATCCAACTCATTTACTATTGAATATTTATTACCATGTAGCTTGCTTGTCCATTAAAATTACAACAATAGCTGATCTTCTCTCCAAGCTTATTTTAAATATTTTAAAGATTCAAAGTATATAGGCTGGAAACCTGACAGGTTGCCTTATATCGAGCTGTAAGATATAATGGATCCTCCCTAGGTGTAACAAAACCACGTATGATGAATCTTAAAAGTTATAACTAATTTTTATCAAAATAGTATTAATATTGATCATTACTTAAATAAATTACATAACTTACATAACTAATATAACTTACATAATTTACATAACAACTTACATAACTCACATAACTTACATAATTTACATAACTCACATAACGTACATAACAACTTACATAACCTAACTAATACATGTAGTGTAATCTAATAATTTCCTTAAAAGAATATAGTTTAAAGTTCAAATTTCATAACTTACATAATCTACATAACTTACATAAAACATAAAAATATATCATATCAAGACTTACATAATAAACAACTTACCTGTGTAATTTATTGTCAACTTTAGAATTCAAGAACTACGAAATGGATAGGAGTTGGATGAAATTGTCAAGGGTAAGCAACGCCTATCGAAATAGAGTACAAACTTTTCTGAATTTGGCATTTCAAAATGCAAGCCAAGAGAATATGATTCTTTGCCCGTGTAAGAAGTGTGGCAACATCAATTGGCATACTCGTGAAGTTGTCTACGAACATCTAATTGTTGATGGCTTTATTCGGGGGTACAAAAAATGGATTTTCCATGGAGAGTGTACATCTGGTGGAACTTCTTCAATGATTAATCCGACTTATCCTGATACTGATTACCATTAGTATGTTAGACAAGATGACATGGAAGGTATGTTGCGGGATGCATTTAATATGCACAGTCATGGTGAGCAATCGTTTCCACCTAACTTTATTGCATCCGATGATTGTAATATTGGTGGAAATGTTTTTGGCGAAACGGGAACAAGTGCACCTTATGAGGAGCCAAATGAAGAAGCGGCGAAGTTCTACAATTTACTTAATGAAATGAACGAAGAACTTTACGGAGGATCAAAATATTCGAAATTGTCCTTCTGCATTCGTTTATTTCACTTAAAATGTTTGGGAGGGTGGACTGGAAATTCTTTTACAATGCTGCTAGAGTTTCTGAGAGAGATGTTTCCTTTTGCAAAAATCCCTCAATCTTGTCAAGATATGAAGAGACTAATAAAAGATTTGGGCCTTGGGTACGATAAAATTCATAGTTGCCCAAATGACTGTATGTTATACTGGGGTGATCAGAAGAACCAACAGTGTTGTAATGTTTGCGGCAAGTCTCGTTGGATGAATGGGAATACAGAAGATATGAATGTGGATGAAGGTGGGGCACAGTTAAGAAAGAAGCCAGTCAAGGTTTTGCGATACTTTCCCCTAATACCAAGACTTCAAAGGCTTTTCATGTCGTCAAAGATGGCTGAATCTATGAGGTGGCATAATGATCAACTGACCGATGATGGATTATTAAGACATCCTGCGGATTCTTTAGCTTGGAAATCATTTGACATGAAATTTTCAAGCTTTGCAAGCGATCCTCGAAATGTGAGGCTTGGGCTAGCAGCTGACGGCTTTAATCCATTTAAAATCATGAGTACTTCGTACAGTACTTGGCCTGTGGTGCTTGTTCCTTACAATTTGCCTCCATAGATTTGCATGAAGCAATCTTCGTTTATTTTATCAATGATTATTCCTGGAGAGAAAGGTCCCGGAAATGATATTGACATCTATTTGCAGCCACTTATTGAAGAGTTAAAAGAATTATGGTCGGGTGTTGAGACATATGATGTATTAAGAAAAGAGAACTTTTATTTATGTGCAGCTTTATTGTGGACAATTAATGATTTCCCGGCTTATGCTAATTTATCAGGTTGGAGTACTAAAGGACGTTATGCTTGTCCTTGTTGTGCTGTGTAAACTTGTTCGAAGTGGTTGTACAATGGGAAGAAGTTCTCTTACATGGGCCATCGTCGGTGGTTAGATGGAAATCATAAATTTAGATTTCAGAGGACTCTATTTGACGGTACTGAAGAGTACAGAGGAGCTCATCAGCAGACCGTTGGATCTGAAATCTTGTTCATGTTAAAAGATATCAACTTCAGTTATGGAAAGATGAATCAACCACCTAACACGCAATCAAAGAGAAGATCGAGGGATGAATCCGATGATGAATCTGACGAAGAGGATGATCCTAATGAGGCAGACTTGTGGAAAAAAAGATGTATTTTTTTTGAGTTGCCTTATTGGGAGCATAATATTTTACGCCACAATCTTGATGTCATGCATATTGAGAAGAATGTCTGCGAGAACATAATTGGGACAATTTTGAATGTCGATGGAAAATCAAAAGACAATCTTCAGAGTCGACTTGATTTAGTTGACATGAGAATTCGGCGTGATCTTCATCCTCAAGTACTTCTGAATGGGAAATATCGGTTGCCGCCTTCTATTTTTTCAATGTCAAAGAAGAGAAAGAGGTGTTTTGTATGGTGTTGAAGGATATAAAGGTCCCAGATGCGTATGCGTCAAATATATCTCGATGTGTGAGTCTTAAAGATCGAAGATTATATTCATTAAAATCACATGATTACCACATCTTGATGCAAGATTTACTCCCAGTTGCTTTATGGTGCTGCATGTCAAAAAATGTGACGTCCTGTATAATTGAACTATCCAATATAATGAAAGCTATTTGTGGCAAAGTTTTGGATGTTGAAGAACTTAAGAAAGTACAGGATCGAGCTGCTTTGACTTTATGCAATTTGGAGAAGATCTTTCCACCTTCCTTATTCACTATTATGGTGCACTTGGTAATCCATCTCCCTCACGAAGCAATACTTGGTGGACCGGTTTTTTATCGATGGATGTATCCAATAGAAAGGTGCTAATTTATTTGTCAAGTATTTATTTATTCGCGTCTATACATTTAGTTAGAACTTTTGATAAATATTGTATATCGTGTTTAGGTTCCTAAGCAAATTGAAATCTTATTGTCGCAATAAGCGTTATCCAGAAGGATCAATTGCTAAAGGCTACTTGGCAGAGGAGTGCATGACATTCTGTTCTAGATATTTAGAAGATGTTGAAACACGATTGAATAGACCAAATAGAAATGCTGGGCTCAATGATCATAACTTGGCCGAAACTTATTTATTCCAAAGTTATGGAGAACCAATCGGCAAAGTTAAAATTACAGAATTAGATGATATATCGTGGATACAAGCACATCGATATGTACTTTTTCACCACGATTTAGTTGAACCGTTACGCAAGTAAGTTCTAAAACTTCCTCACATATTCGTCGTTTCGATTTGTTTATCTTCTAACCAATTACACTTATTTTTAATATAGTGAGTACAAACAAATTTTGAGATCTCGTGCACGCTCTCGAAGATTGCAACATCGAGAGATTAATAAGTTATTCACAGAATCTTTTCATGAATGGTTAAGTCAAACGGTATGTAACGAAAGTTAATAAGTTACATATAATCCCGAAATTTAGTTAATTATTCAATTTACTTTCGATTCAATAGGTTTGGAGTGGAAAGGACGTCAATGACGAAGTTAAATGGCTTTCCCAAGTTCCGAACAGAATAATAAAAAGATATAGTGCCTTCCTCATCAATGGATACAGATTTCATACAAAGTATCGTGAGAGAATGAGGAGAACTCAAAATTGTGGAGTTGTTGTTAATTCTTCAATTACAAGTTATGCTAGTGCTAGGGACAGTAATCCGGTTGAGGGTAATGTGGAGTATTACGGACTTCTTACCAACATTATTGAGTTGGATTACTATGGCAGATGGAAAGTTATCTTATTTCGGTGTGATTGGGCTGATGTTAATACTGCTCGAGGAATTAAAGAAGATCAATTTGGTTTTACAATGTTGAATTTCTCTCCCTTGATTCACACTGGACAACAATTGATGGACGAGCCATATGTATTTTCCTCTCAAGTGAAACAAGTTTTTTATTCGAAAGATCCAACTGATGAGGATTGGTATGTTGTACTCCGGAACACCCCTAGAGACTTGTTTGAAATGGGTAATGGAAGTAGAGATGACATCGTCGAAAGATCAGAAACATTACCTTTTCCAGAACAAAACTTAGATGAAAATATCCCTAGTACTAATACACAACATCAATGGGTTCGACATGATGTGGATGAAGATATTTACGAATAATGATGTAGTAAGATTTTACAATTTTTTAATTATATGTAATATTATAATTTTAATGTTTGTCATGTTATATAATTTAACTATTTTATATGTACTACTATTGTTGTAATTTGTTACTAAAACTTTAACTATTTTATGTGTATTGCAGGAAAAATGCGTAGAAGAAGATTACGAGATTTAAGTATTGTCCAGAATACTCCAAATTCAGAAGAAGGAAATAGTGAACAGAAGACAGTTGTTGGATCTTTGAATGTGCCGGAGACACTTGATAAGCCTGAAGAATTTCAAAGGAATGTTATGTTCATTTTACATGTGTTGACTTTTATTAGTGAATTATTTGGCAATTTTAATATAATAATAGTATATCATTTTTCAGCTGAAAGTGGTGGGACGTGCAGAGTTCGAGGACGTACGCTGCTTAGAGATTTATACGACTTAGATCCTGTCGAGCGTGTTAAAGTAAGTAGAAATACTCATGGTCAGCCTGTTGGATCTGAAGCTCGACTTTTAGCAGGCTATTTGGGCATTTTAGCACGAAATGCAAATATGTTGCCCATCAACTATGAATCATGGCATCACATGCCTGATAGCAACAAAAATCAGGCTCTGGCTAATATTAAGGTAACAAAATGTGAATGCAATTTATAATATTTTGGTTTAAGTTTCATTTATATTTACATTCTAAACTTATGTTTTTTTAGGGGAGATTTGCTTTAGAAGTCTCCGATAATTATATCAAGAAGGCATTAGGTAAAAGATGGAGAGACAATAAAAGCACTTTAAAGAAACAATATTTTAAGAAAGACATAAGCCTCGAGGAAAAACTGAGAAATGTTTCACCGGGAATGCTGAGGTATCAATGGGAAGATGCGGTTAGATTTTGGAATTCAAAGAAAGGAGAGGTATTGCGTATTTCCAAACTCTTATATATAGTGTTTACTATATACGTAATAATAATTTTATTATGTAGGACCATGAGCGAGTTGGAATAAGCAGCAGGCAAAAACAAAAATTCACGCACACGGCAGGGTCGAGAAGTTTTGCTTCTGTAGCTGAGGCCGAGGTATTATGAATTTATTAATTCTTTCAAATATTAATAACTTTCTATTATTAAATAAAATTCTTACTACTATATTGTAGGAAGTCAAATCCGGACAAAAAGTTGGACGCCTTCAGCTTTTTGAGATTACGCATAGGAAGAAAGATGGATCTCCTATGACATCCGAAGCTGGAAAAATTATGGTATATTTACTTAATAATATTTGATTTATTCTAAATATTTATAATCTTTAATTATAATTGTTTAATTCAATTCATCATTAGTAGTTTTAAATAATGTTAAGTTATGTTGCATTCCTTTTTACCATATATTTCGTTTCTAACTCTTTAATTGATTTTTTAGGAGAAACTAAAGGAGAAGAAGGCGGAATATGAAGCGATTGCTTCGAGTGATAGTTCTGTTAATCTTGAGAACATTGATAACTGAATTATCACTGAAGTTTTGGGTCCTGAAAGGTACGGTCGGGTTCGATTTCAAGGATCTGGTGTTACCCCGACCCAATATTTTGGATCCGGCTCCCAGCAATACATGCCTTCCGGAAGTCAAGCTCAAGCTGAAGTTCAGAGGTTAAGAGACCAGATAGCTCAGATGCAAGCAAACACGGTTGAGCAAATTGCCGAGGTTCAACGAAAATATGAAGAACTCCAGCAACAACTTAGAGCGGAGGCAGCAGAGAGGGAGGCAGCGGCTGCAACGAGAGAGGCAGAGGCACGAGCGATGGTAGCAGAACAGAGCAAAAAGTACGATGACCTCCAGCTACAGCTTCAGCAGATGATGCATATGTTTCAGCAATCGCAAAAGCCGCCATCTTAGACATTAGTTTTCTTATTGTAAGAATGTTTTTAAGTTTTGTCACGTTTAACATTATTGTAAAAATATTTTAAATTATACTTTATTTATTAATTATATCATATACCTTTAGTTAAATTTGAAGTATCATTTAGAATTAATGTTTTTGGTTGTATTTTTTTATACTAAATTTGTTGTTTTTGGCTGCATTTTTTATTATATTTGTTGTATTTAGTTGGATTTTAATGCAGGAAGAGCTGGATATTGGTGAAAAAGAATATTGCAAATCTGCCAAAATTAGCGGCGTTTGTAGAAAAAGCGCCGCTAAAAGCCGCGACTTTTAGCGGTGCCGTGACTTTTAGCGGCGCTTTTCCCACAAACGCCGCTAAAAGCCATGACTTTTAGCGGCGCTTTCTCTCAAGCGCCGCTAAAAAGCCTTGACTTTTAGCGGCGCTTTCCCTCAAACGCCGCTAAAAAGCCTTGACTTTTAGCGGCACTTTTCCCAAAAACGCCGCTAAAAGCCATGACTTTTAGCGGCTTTTTTTTCAATAAATGCCACAACTTTTTGTGGCGTTACGCGTTTTTTGCGGCGTTTTAGAAAGCGCCGCTAAAGGCTAAAAAAAGCGCCACTAAAAATCTATTTTTCTGGGTTATATCACATTTTAACTTATATAAATTTATTAAAATCTTCATACCATTATAATAAATTATAAAAAATATATTATAAAGCTCGACATAAACACAAAATAGATAACAATTATTTTGTAAATTGAATTTTAATAATAAACAATGCAAAAATGTTAAAAAGTAAAAAGTAATAGAATGAAATCCAACCCCTTATCTGAATGTATGTTGCATTTATCTCATTTCTTTGTCGATTAATCTGACATTCCCAAATCTCTTGATATCCTCTATAAATGTCAGTAAGTTCCAAATGAAAATGTTTTTTCCTTTTTCCTTTACCGTCTACTATTTGAGCCAAAATATTAACATTATCTTTGAAAATTCCCACCGTGAGGCCACTCCTTTTTGCATGAAATAATGCCTCCCGGACTACAAATAATGTCCCTTGTTGCATGTCTCCGAACTCCATTGTTTTACCAAATGAGAACAGTCGCTCTTGGTTGTGATCCATCCACGCGCATGCTACTCCCGTTCTAGCTGGGTCTCCCTTCCTTGCAAATGGATAACACTGCTCGCCCAGGGAAATAAGGATCACTATTGAAAAGTGTGTAGGTGGACTTGACCAACACTTTTCTTGGCATGTGAAGTGAAAGGCCAGATGTCTCACGTTTCATTCTGTTTCATCGGAACGAAGCTTCCTAAAAGAAGACAAATGTTTTTTTTTTTTAAATTACAAACAAACATTTCGGCCAACTAAACTTTAAAATATCATTACGTGTTTCTATAAAAAAAATTTACTAAATTATTAGTAAATTTATATTTTAGTCACTTAATTTAAAAAGATAAAATAATAGTCATTGAACTATTGGAAAACTTTTATTTAAGATATTTAGTTGTTAAGTTTTTTTTTAAATTTGACTAGCGAGTTTCAAGTGATAATTTAACGATTGGTACGGCGGATCAGTATTTATCACTAAGTAGAAGAACATAATACCTTAGATCTAAATCAATTTGATTGTCAATATCAAAGATCAGAGAATCACGTTGTTTAGATTGTGGTTCGTAGATTCGGAATATTTAAAGTTATTTCATAAAATAAAATTAAACTGTAAAAGAGAAGAGGAGTGAGAGCTTTCGATTGAAAAACATATAGCAACGATTTTAATAATCTAATGACACAAGTGAAAACTTTCAAATTATTTAATGATCATTTTATAACTTTTTGAAGTTAAGTGACCAAAATATAAATTTATTAATAATTTAATAACTTTAAATAAAATTTACCATTAATAAATAAATAAAACATCCGAGGAATTCGTGATCTTATTTGTGAAGGTAAAAAATCTACCATTAATTTAGCAGATAATAATTCACACAAGAAATGGTACTTTTAAATTCCTGAAACGAAAATTGAGCGTCAGAATTAATTAATCAAAGACTTACAATTAAAATATTCTGTTCCAATTGAGCGACGACTTGACCAAAACTTTATTTGAAGGATTAATTATGATGTCTCTTCTTTTTAAAAACAAAAGCATTAAATTCTTTTCTTTTCAAAAAGCATCAACTTTATAACAAATGTCGCTGGTCATGAATTAGTATCTGCTTTATATGCTTTTGAGTACAGGTAGTATTTTTATAGGGGAAGTGATTCGAAACTATTAAGGGAATTAGATTTTGGGCATCAATCATTCTTTGGGGATGTGTTCGATCTTTGAAGAGGAATTATGAGGTATTTTTGATGGGTTGAATTTTTTATAAGATTAAGACTTAAACAGATTATCGATTCATAAGAATAACCTTGAGGTAGTTTTTACTTTGTAAAGGAGTTTTATAAGTACTAGTTCGAACATTGAGAGATCACACGTTTTGAAAGAAGCTAATTCAGTCTCAAATTGAATTGTCAAGATGATGTCTATGGAGATGGATGAATTTTTTAGTATTCCTTGAAAGTGACAAAATTAATGGTACTTTCAATTGTATTAGTGTAACAAAATCTTTTAAGTTTGTTTATCTCACCCAAAAAAAATATTAAACATTTAATTATAAGATATGTAATTTTTTGAATGTTTCTTTTGCTTTTTTTTCTTCAATAGCTCATAAAATTATGGGAAAAATTACATTACTTGATATATATATATATATGCGGATACACACAAAATATATTATAAATTTATTAAAATCTCCGTATCATTATAATAAATTATGAAAATATATTATAAAATTTGACATAAACATAAAATAGATAACAATCATTTTGTAAATTGAATTTTAATAATAAACAATGCAAAAATGTTAAAAATTAAAAATAGATATTATAAATATAATACTAATTTACAACATAAATATTTTTTTCAAAATCAATATTTACTCGAATAATATAATTAAATTCAATACATATATATTACTAATTTACAAAAAAAAATCTAATATAAATTTAACTCTTAAAATGTAATAATTTTAATTTATTAAACAACACTTTAATAAAATCCCCCAACTTTAATCAAAATGAAAGAAAAAAAAATCAGTATTTTCTTTTTTCTTAAAAAAAAAAGGAGGTATTATTAGTATTTACATTCATAATCATCTAAATTAAGTAAATAAACATATAAAACACAACACCTTCAAGACACTGACTCTTATCCAATATGATGAGCATTTCTTTTATTCGTTCTTGCAATATTAGGAACAACGACCAAAATAATATCCTCAATGCTTAAGGGTGTATGAGATATGGCCAGAAGTCTGCAGAAGGGAAAATGATGTTAGAAAACGAAAAACTTTCTCATCCGGACATGTACTATTTTTAGTTTACCCTTAGGCTTAGCTAAGCAAATTCAGAGAAGGGCTTCTTCTCCCTTATCTCCTTGCTTACACCCCAACCTTAGTTATGGCTCATGTACCGTCAAATATTATTCTCTTGCTGTTCCTTCTGGTTTCTTTCCCTGTTAATGTCATAGCTGAAGAAGACGAGGCAAACATTATCAAACCCGGTTCTTCACTATATGCCAGAAAACAGCATAGTTCGTGGGCCTCACCTTCGGGGAATTTCGAATTTGGTTTCTACCGGCAAGGAGAAAGATATGCGGCCGGAATATGGCTTGTTGGTCGACCAGAAAACACCATTGTGTGGACTGCAAAAAGAGATGACCCGCCTGTCTCCTCAAATGCTACTTTGGAATTCACTACACAAGGCGTATTGCTTCTTCGGACTGAGGACGGTGTGGAAAATGCCATTGCGAATCTGTCCGGAGTGCATTTTGTTGATTCAGCTTCGTTGCTGGACACCGGGAATCTAGTGCTCTACGAGAACAGGTCTGTTGTTTGGGAGAGCTTTGATATCCCGACCGACACAATCTTAGGAGGCCAGAATTTAAGCCGTGACCGTGAATTGATTTCCAGTGTGTCAAGTTCAAACCACTCAACTGGCCATTATTACTTGCTCTTGAAGCGTGATGGGCTTGTAGCCAATTTAAATATTTCTTCTGCAGCTGCTTATGAGTACTGGGTCTTCCCTAATGGCTTGTGTTCCCCCGTGTTGAATCTCAATGAGAGTGGCGTTCTAGCACTGTATTCATCACAAAATTGCGACCAAGAAAACGTTTTGGCAAACGGCTCGACAGCTGGGAACGAAACAATGATGATCTATAGAGCAACCCTTGATTATGACGGTGTTTTCAGATTGTACTCGCATCAACTTGAAAGCAATACTATGTCAAACAAGTGGCAGAATTTGGATGATGAATGTGAGATTCCAGGTCGGTGTGGGTTGAACAGCTACTGCTCCACCAGCAGCGGTAACGATACTGAGTGCTATTGCTATCCTGGTTTCAAATTTATCGACGACTATGCCAAATTCCTGGGTTGTTCTCAGAATTTCACTGTAGATGGGTGCGAGACTAAGAGAGATGTAGTGATTCACAACAATAGCACTACCTTAGACAATATGTCTTGGGCTGGTAATCTTTATTCTGTGAAGCGTAATCTGGAGAAGGAAGACTGTAAGAAAGCTTGCGACGATGATTGCTCCTGTGGTGGAGCTCTCTATAGCCCAAATCGCTGTAGCATGTATTCATTACCGCTTAAATATGGTAGAAAACATGTAAATATAACAACCACAGCCTTCATCAAGTTGATTCCGGGTAGCACCATTAGCCCCCCACCTGAAACAATTCCAATGTTGATAAGCGAAGGAAACCAAAGCCTCATTTTAACTATGGGCTTAAGTTTGGGTTCCGTTGCAAGCTTGTGTTTTGTGATTGCAATATGTAGCTTCTTGTTATACAGGCATCGAGTCCATAGTTATGAGAAGCTTTTAGAAAGTAAAAGTTCAGGATTTGCCGAGCAATTTACACTACGATCATTCACTTTCAATGAGCTAGATGAAGCAACACAAGGTTTCCAAGATGAGTTGGGTAGAGGCTCATTTGGAGCGGTTTATAAAGGAACTTTGCCAGGGGATGGTAAAAGTATTGCTGTTAAGAGATTAGGAATGGTTAAGGAAGGAGAAAGGGATCAGTTTCGAACTGAGATGACAGCCATTGGAAGAAATAACCACAGGAACTTGGTCCGATTGCTTGGATTTTGTGTGGAAGGTTCAAGGAAGTTCCTTGTTTATGAATACATGAGCAATGGCTCACTAGCGGATTTTCTATTCAACAGGAATGAACGCCCGGTTTGGAAACAGAGAGCCAGAATAGCGTTGGACGTGGCTAAAGGTATCCTATATTTACATGAAGAGTGTGAGGTAAGTATCATCCATTGCAACATCAAGCCCCGCAACATACTCTTGGATGATTCATTGACTGCAAAGATTTCGGATTTCGGATTGGCAAAGCTATTGAGGCCTAATCAAACAAGCAGTACAAGTGGAACAGCATGGTACTCGGCACCTGAATGGCAAAACAGGGCATTGTTATCGGTAAAAGTTGATGTATACAGTTTCGGAGTGATACTGTTGGAGATCATATGTTGCAGAAGCAACATAGAAGTCGAAGGTCGCAGTGCAGATGAGATACTGCTTTCAGCATTTGTATACAATTGCTTTGTTGGGGGAGAGTTGAATAAGCTCGTGGAAGGTGAAGAAGAAGTGGACATGAAAATGGTGGAAAGGTTTGTGAAGGTGGGGCTTTGGTGCATTCAAGATGATCCAAATTTGCGTCCACTCGTGAAGAATGTGATCTTGATGCTAGAAGGAACAATGAATGTACCGATCCCTCCATCCCCATCACTTCCCCATGTTACTAATTAGTGTTTTTAACTTTGAAGTTGGGTTTATTTTAATTATGTTTTTCATGTAATTAATAATAATTAGAGGAGTAATTTTTAAAATAAAAATTCAATATTTATCATTTTGGAAACTATCTGGTTGTTAAAAAGGAAAAACATTTTATGTTCTATACATCAATTATAATGTGATAAGTGAAAGGTCTCTAATCTATACATAAATTATAATATTATATGTATACATGGTTTTTTCCTTTGTTTTTACTTATGTGTTGTGTTGAAAAATTAAATGTTAACATATTAAATACTTATAAAATCAATGTGCTATGTTTGTTAAATTTAAGTAAGAGATATGATTAAATTGTTTGATAAAGGATAGCTTTAGGTGTGTTTCTAAAAATTGTAGAGCTCTAAAAAAGCTCTTAGGAAAGATTATCTTCTGGTCTCATTTGTCTAGATATTTCTTTAGGAGTATCACTTCCTAATTTTTTAGGTCTACTCAATTTAGTTCAATATATTGCGATTTAGTCATTTTTCTAAAAATCAACTTACCTACATTTCAATCAACCAAATCCCTTTTTCGGTTTAGATATTTATGCTGGAATAAAGAGAATGGACATAGAAATGAAAAGCAAACAAAACATTGAAGTTTAAGAAAAAATATGAAAGTTTGGATTTTTATGCAAAAAAACTTAAAGAACATAAAACTAACGGCATTCAACAAGGAAATCTAAAGCAATAAAGAGAAAATGAATAAGCTTTAACAGATTTAAAGTAAAAGAAACTGAAATGCATTAAATTAAAGTTAGAAATGTCTTACAACCAAGGTATAGGGATTCAAAGTGCAAATAAACTACTATAGTAATAACTAACTTAACTACCACTAAGAACAACAAAAACAAGAAAGAAAGTTGTTGGGAAATGTAAAATCTACCGCTAAAGAAATGAAAATAAAAAACCCTAGAAAATGAAGAAGAAAAGCTAAGAGAAAACCTAGAGAAAACTAAGGCTAAAACTAAATTAATGTGTGTCTCCTCTCCTCAGCCAAAATTGGTTATTTTAGGCTGAATGCTGATAGTATTTTGTTGTCAAAATTGCCCTTACATGGGCCTTGGGTGATTGGTGGATCAAGTAGAAAAAGACTACTCTTTTTATCCAAATTTGTCCCCCTCACAATGTTGGTGTCGCAATACCTAGAAGAGTATATCTCGATTCCTCAGGCAGTTTCGAACCTTGGGGTCTTCTTTAAGGGTGGATATCGTGATACCACTGAAAGGTGATCTCCCATCTTTCCATACTATTGGAGGTATTGCGATTTCAAGGTATGGACATTGTAATAGCCCAAATTTGGCCGGGCTTTAAAAGGGCAAAATAGATAAATGGATAAATAAATATTTATTTTAAAGTCCATTTAACAGTCCAGGTTACAAAGCCCAAGCATTGGGGCCCAAGCCTAAACAAACCGCATAACCAATACCCGTGTAACCCAAATACACCAACAGTCCAATAGACCCTAAACTAACCCAATACCCTTTAGCCTAAACCCCTTTTGACCCAAGTATCAGATTCTAAATTACCCATTACCCTAACCCGATTTCAGTAGCCCAAATATTAACCAAATTAAACCCTTTACCCAAAATACCTAACTAGACCAACCCAATCCTAAGCCTACCCAAACCCAATAAGCAGCAACCCAACAGGTCCCAAATTCGAAACACCTGGGCAGAAACCCTAGCGATCCTTAGCACCGCAAACAACAGACAAGAGCCCCGCCCAGCATGACCTTTAATCGCGCTGCAATCATCGCAATCGGCGCACCAATCCACCAGAGATCTCGCCACAGACCTGCAAAAAAGGAAAGAAAGACCGAGCACAATAAGAAAGAAATCAAAGATTGTACTTTCTATATATGTATTCAGGCTATAAAATCAAGAATCAAAAACATTGTAAAGAAGGGGGATATACACAAAGATCATACAATAAAATACAGCATTTTAAGTTAGAACGGAGGTGATTTATTTTGTCCTTCAAACGTTCTTCAACTTTATTCATTTCATTTCCTTCTCTTTTATACATGCAAAACATAGTAGACAAAAACAGATTTGAAAATCAAGAGAAAAGCAATTCACTTTTTAAAATTTCATACGCGAATATTTAAAAAATAAAAATAAAAGATTCTACTTGTGATTCGCCTAGAAAGGGGAGGAATTTTGAACCTCCGACCACCGTGTGCGGTGGCGCGTGAGGCGCGTGCAGCGGTGGCCGACAATCGTCGCCGGAGTTCAGGTCGAGGAGGGGGAGAGCATTCTAGGCTCGTCTCTTTTGTTTTTTTTAAAAAATGATTTAGAAATGAAATTTTTGGTGTTTTTTTTAGCTTATATAGCTTTATTAAAACGGCATCATTTTGCTTAATTCAATAAGCATTAAACCGGCGTCGTTTAAACAAAAGGACCCGCGTGTCGACCCGACTCGGCCAAAGGATCAGCGTGTTTTTTGTTATTGGGCTGATTGCCCAATTGGTCCTTCCGCATTTTTATCCTTTAAAATTAGGTTTATTTTATCTTTTAATTTTGCTCAAATATTTTGTTTTTATTTTAATTTGGTCCTTGGGCTCTTTTAATAAAGAAAGCGCATAAACGATGTCGTTCTAAAAGGGGATATTTTCCGTTTTAATCCCCCTCCTTGTGCGCACATTTTAATTTTTTTTATTTTTTTTTAAATTCCGAATTTTCATCTGTATTTTTATTTCTATTCTAATTTAATCCTTTCTAAATTTTATTTTTTTATTCTAACTTTATTTCTTTTTAGATTATTATTATTTATTTCAATATTTTGTATATATATATTTATCTTTAACCCTTTTTATATTAAATTATTTTAATAATATTGTTTCATTCATTATTTTTCGTATATATTATTTATTTTATTCTAAATCTTTTTATAAATATAAAATTGTTTTATTTTTCTATATTATTACTTTTCATATATTATTTTATGTATTATAAGTATTATTTTAAAACTTGTATATTATTATCATATATTATTTTTTATTTTTTATCAAAAATTATGTATTATTTTTCATTTATATATACATATTGTATGATATTTCAAATATTTTTTTTATATAAAGTTTTGTTTCATTACTTTTATATATATTATTTTATTTATATTATTTGTAACATTATATATATATATTTTGTTATATGTTATATATTTTTATTATATTATTTATTTTATTATATTTTTATATGTAAAATATTTGTTACATTATTATTATACATATTTCATATTATATTTCATTATATTTATTTAAGTTTTTCATTACATATATATTATCTATATTATTATCATGCATTATTAAATATTATATTTTAATTATATATGTATATTTTTTAAATAATTACTCACCATATTTTATATTTTAATACGTATTAAATCTTTTATATATTGTTATATTTTATATCATTTATATATTAAATGCTAGTTTCATAATATTATTAAGTGTTGTTTGCTTGATATATATATGTTACTACATTATTATTATTTTTTATATATTATCACATTTGTTTTGTATATGTATTTATATGTCTAATTGTATATCATGCATCGTTTTTTAAATTAATTATTGCTTTGTATGTTCATATATTTTGCTTATTCATTTTCAATATATGCTATGTATATCTTAATATGTATGTTGTTATGTAACTAAGTTTTGCTATATTTATGTATGTATCTAGTATAGGACCTTTATATTATTGCTATCATATTATTTAAATGCATGTTTTAGCTACCTATTATTGTAATATGCTATCTTACATGTTATAATGTATATATATGGTTCTTCATGCATTAATTAAAAGCGAGATTCAAAAGTTTTCAAAAATAAAAAGGCAATACTTGGTATTTGGAAACTTCGAGAAAGGTAATGCCCTAACTTACTGGGTTGCGACTTTTCTCGTTGAGTTCGAATAGTCAAGCACCCTTCTAAATTTTTAAGGTTTTGAAAATATGAGCAACTGTCTTGGAATTTCAAAGCGCTCTGTCCTAACTTACTGGATATGTCATTTTGTCGTTTTGAGATAGAGATTTTCAAAAAGGGCTAGCTTAGCTTCAAATGTCTTAAAAATATTGCTTCCTAAATTATTGGATGTAATATTTTGATTCATTTGATACAAGTGAACCCTAATTTTCAAAACTAAAATATTCTAAAGAGGATTGCATCTTAAAAATTTTAAATTTCCGACATTAAAGACATTTGATAGTCGATTAGGTACCAATTTTTGGGCGTTACGAGGGTGCTAACCCTTCCTCATTCGTAACCAACTCTCGAACCTGTTTTTTTGATTTCGTAGACCAAAACTAATGATTTTAAAACAAAATGTTTTAGAGGTAATCCAATCACACCTAAAAAGATTGGTGACGACTCCCGTTTTCGTTTTTCTTAAAGTTGATTCCCATTTTCCAAAACTCAATTTAAAGATGGTCTCGACAGAAATCACGATCCTTTGGTGTCCTTTTTGCTTGTTTTCAAACTCAACATGTCTTTACACCACTCAACCAAATGTTAGGTCTCCCAATAGTACTATTGGCCAAATTTGATCATAAAATGAGTAAAAATAAGACATTTACACTTATTAACTTAAAATCTAAAAAGTACGAAAAAATATGAAAAAAACGCTACTTTGCTCGAGAATAAGGTCCTTAAGTATATCGGCAAAGTCTAATTTGCCATATCAAATTATGATAGATCAAACTCCCCCACATTTAACTCTTTGCTTGTACTCAAGCAAACCAAACATGCAAAAGAAAAGACAACTCTTGGACTAAATCAGGCAATTAAGTCATATATCTGTAAAACATCAAACTCGTACGGAAACTGCCTCACATGCAACTTAAGAGTGATATCTAGTTAACTTGTTTATTCTTAGTACAAACATAATTAGTTCACTAAGTTATAATGTTAATAGATATAAAGGCAATGGAAATTAACATATGTACAAGTGTTATCCATCAAAATAAATTATGCGGATTGCTCATAAATATTTAAAAAAAATTGATTATATTCGTTCAAACAAATGCAGACTATTTACGAATTATTGTATTGGTGACATAGATTGTGTTTAGTAATACTTTTTAGAAATACTTTTGATATGGAAGACACTTTTGAAGCAAAAGGAATGCTAAACAATATATTTTTTGCTGAAAATTTTGGCTTTTCAAAAGCACTTTAAAAAAAAGGAAAAACTAAAATTTTTAGCTTTTTTTCTCTCAAAAGCACTTTTAGTGCTTAATTATTTTTTCACATCTCCAACAATATGGTACTTTCTCTTTTTTTTTCTCTGGTGCTTAATTATAAATATGTTAAAATCATTAATTAAAAATAAAAAGTATTTTTAAAATAATACAAATGTGTTAATATCTAATTACAAATATTTAATGGTTATATTTAAATATTTAAAATATAATTTATATATTCTAATTAAATTTTATAAATAAATAATATTTATTATTTAAAATATTTAAAATTTATATTTCATATATTAAAATATTAATAATAAGTTATAATAATTTTTTATTCTTACTAAAATATAATAATATTAACTAATTTGAACATTACTTAAATACATATTTGTTACTTTATAATATCATGTCTAAAATAAATATTTTATTTCCCAAAAGTATTTTTCCGTAGCACTTTTTAAAAGTACTTTTCAAAAGTATAGCAACTAGCCCTAATTCGGATCCCAAAGGTCTTCTAAGTTTGTAATGTTACGAGGCTTAGGACGATTCAAAATTCAAATGGGTTCAAACACTAGAAACGGTTGAGCACATTTGTTCCCTACTCCTCTCCAATTCATTTACAAGCTCACCTCCTTATTTCTCATTCTCTCACCTACCTTATTTCTCCAAAATGTTAGAAGGTATTACAACACAAAATTTATAATTGTGAACCGAAAGATTTTCATTTTTAAGCTTAATTTTGATTTAGCTATCTTTTTCTTTATTTTGCACTATTTCATTCACCCTTTCTTTTTTAACCTACTAATTTGCGTAATCCCTTCATTTTCTCTTTATAAATACATATATCAAAATTTATAAACACAAAATTCTAAGGCGATACTACAATTTCTAAGAATCTTTAGAATTTTTGGTATTTTGTAATTGAGTCATATTAATTTTTTCATATTAAATTTATTTTGATTTTTTTTTAGAAATGTTGACAGTTTTGTACATATCAAAATATAAAAGGATATGCTATTAGAAATGGTGGTGTTTGATTATACATTTTAGTATAGGATTTAGGACTGAGATTTTGGTATATACAAAATCCTAATGATTTTTCATAAAAATATTGATATTCCTTTAGAAATTTTGGTATATAACAAAATATCTAAATATGTACTTTGAACCCTAAATCTAAAATTGAACCTTGAACCTTAAATTTTGAGCTTAAACCTTGAATTTTGGGGTTCGAGATTTAATATTCAAGGTAAAATAATTATCAAAATTATGTGCCAATGACATGAGAAAATTGCACAAAAATTACTATTTTTTTAATTTAGTTGCATAAAAATAAAAAAATGAACTTATGAAAAAAATATTAAAATTTAAAAAAAATGATTGTTTATAATTAAAAAATTAATTACTTTAAATAATTTAATTAAATTTAAATTAAATAATTTAAATTAAATTTAAATAAAGTTAAAAAAATATTAAATATACATAAATATATAATTATACTTTATTAGCTTTAAAATTTTATGATGTGATATTATTTTATTAATATTTAAAAATTATACTTTCTAGTATCATCTAAAAGAAAAGGAGAAGTTAGTAAAAAGGAAAATATCGTGTTGGCAATTACATCCTCCCTCCCATTGAAAAGGAAAAATTATTAGATGGAGTCTCGGAGTTCCCATCACTTAAATTATAGGTTTAATCAATTGAAATTATACTGTGTTTTGTTTTATAAAAAAATTATATGAAACTGTGATTATATATATTTCATTTTTTTAATAAAAAATGATAAATTATATTTTTTTCTTAATTTTTAATTTTTTTTTCTTAAAAAAATTAAATCTAATTAAAAATATTAAAAATAAAAAAATTTAATTTATTATTATTTAATTGGGAAGGGCTGAGCATGAAATAGAATCACAGTTTGGTATTAATATTGATTTATGTCTATGAATAATATATATTAATTTAATTGATTAGACGTATAGCTTAAGTGGAGAGAAGGATTTATGTAATAATTTCTGCATTCAAGACGTGCGTTTAATCTTTCAATAAAGGTAAAGTTACCTTGGTTAAAGAAAGTAAGAGAGTCAGGTTACCTGTCTTTTCCGCGCAAACCCTGATTCCAGACCTCGGCCATTTTAATTTGAGTACTTGTAAAATAATTTCTTCGTCAGTTCCAAAAATAGAAGACAGAACTACAATAATTCCTATGGCGGCCGTGTGGTCTCTTCTCATGCTCCTTTCTTCATCCTTTGTGGCTAGAGGAGTTGAAGACAAGCATTCAAACGGCACCATTGGGCTGGGATTTTCGCTTTCCCCCTTAACTCCACCGACCTCATTGCCTTCGCCTTCTGGTCGTTTCGCATTTGGCTTTTACCGTCAAGGCAGTGGCTTTTCAATTGGAGTTTGGCTGGAGGGCAATAGAAAGTCAGATAACAAAGTTGTATGGACAGCAAACCGTGATGACCCGCCGCTCCATGCAACTGCTACTCTGACACTAAACGAGAAAGGTTTGCTTCTTTCGAGCGGCGTGAGCGGAGAAAATAAAGTTATTGCTTATCCAAATGACTCGGCTGTCAGTGTCTTCTCTGCCTCCATGCTAGATTCAGGCAATTTTGTGCTCTACAACAAAGTCAATCATATCATTTGGGAGAGTTTCGAGCATCCTACAGATACCCTTTTAGGTGGTCAGGCTCTATTACCTAGTCACGAGTTGATCTCCAGTTCTTCAGAAAATGATCACTCGTCCGGAAGGTTTCATCTAAGTATGCAAGGAGATGGGAATCTCGTTCTATACCCTCTAGACGTCGATGATGATATTACAACTGCCTATTGGGCCACAGATACTGGTGGTGTGCATCGTTCACTCCTATTATTTTTTAACTCGACAGGCTTCCTACAACTTATCGACAACATTGATTCCTCCATCTACCGAGAAATTAATTCTAGATTTTATCCAGAGGTGAGCTACAATGACCACAACGAGAACACCACCACCACCACCAGCAACGACAGTATCGTTCACAGTGCAAGCCTTGATGTTGATGGAAATTTCCAGTTATATACTCATCAATTTGAGCCAAGTGGTGAATTTCGAACTTCCCGAGTGTCGCGTGCGTTGAAGGATTCCTGTAAAGTTGTAGGCTTTTGTGGTACCAATAGCTATTGCACGTTTAATGATGACAGAGCTTACTGTGCATGCCTTCCCGGCACTGATTTTATCGATCCTCAACGCAATACCCTCGGCTGCAAGAGAAATTATAGTGAAGCACATTGTAAAGGAGGGAAGGACAATATACCCCATTATAACATCACTCCATTGCAAAATATAGTATGGACTACAGGTATATTTTACAGTGAAGAGCCAATGTCCATGGGTGCCTGCAGCCAAACATGCTTGGAAGACTGTAATTGTGAGGCAGCACAGTTTAGCAATGGAGTTTGCAGGAAACAAAAGCTTCCACTATGGCATTTGCTACGACAACAAGGTTCTAATGACGTGAGTTCCACAGTTTTCTTGAAGATGGGAATCAGAAGCCTAGAAGCATATGACGGTACTGTTCCCCATGAATTAAAGCCCCAAATCAAACGGAAAGATCCGACGCTGAAAATTCTTCTTTTAACTTTCAGTCTTGTCGCATGTTCATGTGCTTTGCTTGCAATCTCTGGTGTATTTATTTTTAAATTTCGAGTTCTAAGATACAAAAGGCTGTTGGAAATTGGAAATTTGGGCCTAACCGGAGAGGTTACGTTGACATCCTTTTCATACAATGAACTCAAGAGAGCAACGAATGGGTTTAAAGAAGAGTTGGGTAAGGGATCCTTTGGAGCAGTCTACAAAGGGTCCTTAAACAGAGGAAGAAACTTGATTGCAGTAAAGCGATTGGAGAAGTTAGTGGAAGAAGGAGAAAGAGAGTTCCAAGCAGAAATGCGAGCAATTGGCAGAGCTCACCACAAGAATTTAGTTCGACTTTTGGGATACTGTGCTGAGGACTCCAAGAGGGTGTTGGTGTATGAGTACATGGGCAATGGCTCCCTTGCTGATCTACTGTTCAAGACAAGACAGCGCCCTGATTGGGATGAAAGAACAAGAATAGCCCTGGAAGTAGCCAGAGGAATCCTCTATTTACATGAGGAGTGTGAGACCCCAATCATTCACTGTGACATAAAGCCGCAAAACATATTGATGGATGATTATTGGAGAGCTAAAATTTCAGACTTCGGGCTGGCAAAACTGTTGATGGGGGATCATACAAGGACCTTCACAGTAGTGAGGGGAACTAGAGGATACATGGCCCCAGAATGGCATAAGAATGTTCCAATATCAGCGAAGGCTGACATTTACAGTTACGGAATTGTGCTATTGGAAACTGTGTTTTGCAGACGAAACTTGGACACTACTGTATCAAACCCAGAGGAGTTCATTCTGTCGGTTTTGGTGTATAAATGTCTGGTTGAAAAAAAGTTGGATAAGCTTGTGCTTGGTGAAGAAGTAGATAAGAAAAGCTTGGAAAGAATGGTGATGGTGGCACTTTGGTGTATCCAAGATGAACCAGCACTTCGTCCTTCCATCAAGACTGTAGTGATGATGCTGGAAGGCATTACTGATATATGCGTTCCCCCATGTCCAACTGCTTCCTCCATATAATTCAAGTCACGACCCAACAATCAATCATCTCACTCAGAGTGTTCGTGTGGTTTATGTTACATAAGGACTGCGTCATGTTTGTATTATAAATTTGTAAAATGCTTCCTGCAGCAGTGTTCTCCCATCATTTGTAGGTTTAAAAATTGTGTTTGAGTTATCTAATCATATAGTAGTTGTATGTAATAACTGAGTTTTACTGTAATTTATAATTAATAATCTCCTATTGCTCAAAATGGTAAAAAACTTGCAAAAGGGTCATGTAAGCAAAGCCATCATGTGTATGCTAAGACTAATAAGTCCTTTTGTCTTGGACTTGTTATGATCTCATTAGACAGTCATGTTAGGGAACTGAATAATCATTTTTAAGCAGAGAGATTGTGCATTAGAATAACAGCATCCAAGAGCAAAACCAGAACTCAGAGGCTGTGGCTGTAGAACATGTTTCGGCAAAGGTACATGAGAATTATCAACTTAGGTGATATTGGTATATTTGCACATATCTGCAGCGCTATGGTTTGAAAGACGACGACGACTACTACTACTACATGCCATACAGCTGAAGCCATCTTCCTCCTTCGGTTAAGGCCCAGAAACAATACCAACAATGTCCATCCATGGCAGCCCATCTATATAACTAGGAAGGAACTAATGACCTAGAAAAATGGTTAAATTTCAATTTAGTCCCTCTATAATGCTTAAATTTGAGATTGAACCTCCATACTTTGGTCCTTTTATTTTTATAATGTTATTAATAAGTCCAAATAGTTAATATAATTAACTTTTCAATTAAGATGTTATGTGTTTATATATAATTTAAATGTCATAAGGGTCTCAAAGACGAACACATATCTTTCCATTTCTTTTGGATTTGTCTTCTTTCTTTTTCTTTGACATTATAAGACAATGATCAAACTTCAATTATAGCTCCTATAGTATGTTGAAACTTGATATTTGATTTACACACTTCAATTTTTGACATAATTTGATCCTTCTATTTTTATAATGTCATTAGTTAGTCTAAATACTTAATACTGTTAATTTAACAATATTAAGTATTTTAATCAGAATGCTTACATTAGTTTTTCTTAAAAACACCATTCCAACAAAAAAAAAGTATTATTTTATAATGATGAGTTCAAATGGGCGTTTTTAAGAAAAAATTCACATAAACATTTTCAATGTTAATGATTTTTTTAAAATTTCAAAATGTCAAGCCAATGAATTTAATATAAGAATTTTAATTGCGGTACAACTTGACCTAAAAGTTTAAACCCGAAAAGTATAGGGGGAAAATTTTTGAAAATAAAAATAGAGGGAGTAAATTCCAAATGTATGAAGTGTATAGGAACTTAGAGTATATTTTAACTTTCAAGGTTTTACTCCATTTTTTGGTTGAAACCAAAATATTCACCATTGGTAGCCGTAACTAATCTCCCTCAATGCAAGTGCTCTCTAAAAAAATAAAGAGTTGGTGATGAAATGTGATTCATTCATATTAATTATGCATATTTTTTTACTCCATTCGAGTATAAAATTAAAAGGTAAACTACACAAACGATCAATCAACTATAAAAAAAATCATTTTAGACACCAAAAAAAATATGTTTGTAATTTAGGCATTCGTATTTTAATCACTCCCATTAAAATGAAAAACGGACGTCCACGTGGATTTTTTTAAAAATTATGTTAATATTTATTACTTTCCGACTAATAAATTTTTTCCACGTCTGAAATTCTTTTAGCCTAAACCTAAGCTAATAGTGAAACTAAGGAAAAATTTTCTTCATTCTAGTGGTAGAAAAAAAATTGCAGCCACCCTTTCCTTTTCTCGCCCAATCTCAGCCTCAACCGCCTCCCTCTCTAGTTTCTCATGCGCTGCTTTGGCTTCCTTGATGTGCCTCATCCCGGCTTGCCACCCCAAGCTTTTTATAGTGGAGGTTTTTAAAATTTTTAAATAATAAAGGTAAAATTGTATTTTAGTCTTTCTAAAAATGATAAAATTTTAATTTAATCTTTTAAAAATTATAAAATATAAATTAATTAAATAGTGAAATTATTTTTTACTATCATAAAAATTATAATTTAATTTTAACCCCTTAATTTTTTTTCTAAATTTGACCCTGATATATAGTTTATCTAAAACCTAAAATTAAATGATAGGTTAATTTTAAAATATTGTTTATTGTTAATACAAAAGGGTTAGAAGGAAAGGTAACATAAATCATACTCCACCTTTGCACTATATATTATACATGCTTTGTTTATCATCATAAATTGACAGATATAATATAAAGCAAGTCAAGTCTTGTGAAATATTTGATAGAATAAAGCAGGCATTTTGGGAGGCTTATTTGGTTATGGTTTAACTTAACATATGCTTTTGGCTTGGAGTGAAATAATATAAGATTGAATGCTGATATTTTATTTTCTTGTGGATGATATTATTAACCATATGGCGTGGAGGGTAGGCTAGGGAATTTTTTACTCTTTATGTCATCCATATTTACCATTGATAACCACAATAATTTATTTTTCAATATAAACATGACTTATAAAATTTCAACCACTTCACATTAAAATATATCTGTGGTAATTTAAAGATTAAAAGATGTTATATATTCAAATAAGAAATAAAAGATAGTGTTGGTTTGAATAGTTTATGAGACATAAGCAAAGTGTTTGGAAGAAGTGATTAAATAAGTGGATATTTTTTCAAGCTTTGCAATAACAGAAATATAATAGGAGATAACAAAAATTTTGTTTACGCAGCTCGCGAAGCCTTGCTCAGTGAGAAGTATTCACTATCTCCAAACATTTACAGCAAGTGACCTTAAATCTATGACACCCAAGTGACAATTTCCTCACTTTTGTACCTTTGAAGACTAGAACCCTCGCCACTAAATTCACCCTTGTGAACTAAGCATGTAAAACCACAACCCAAAGGTTTTACAATCAAATGCACTCTTATAAATAATGTTCCTCACTTGAATAGATTAAATGCTCTCAATTCCCGAACATAATCCTATACAAGTCTCTCTATTATATAGAGTTGTCCGAGACTTGCTAACATAGAGAAGATCTATAACAATCTTTATAAAACAATCACTATATAAGTTTAATAAAATATAATAATAGCAAAAAAGGTAAACAAGGATTATTGTTAGATAAGTTGAATAAAATATAATAAATAAAATATAAGTCTTTAATGTTACAAACCAATCCAACTTCCTTATCTAAGGGATTAGATAAGTATGATTTGATTTGATTCGATTCGATTCGATCCAACCCTCTTTATACATTTCCTCAAGTGATATGATCTTCATTAATAGGCCAGATACGATCCACAATCTCAATATAACCAAAATATTTGGCCCAATAAATTGCTAACAACTCAAATATGGAAATAGCCTAATCCGTCGTAGTTGGTCAGGGAGTGGGCACTCCCTCAGACACTTCTTCAGTCTTTCTGTATTTTCAACAATCCCCTCATTTGGAAATTTTTTGAACAAAACACAAACAAAGTAGGAAGCTTAAACATAAATTAACAACTTGCTCCCTCTTATTATATTTCCTTTTAATCCAACAATAATGAATCATGAAAAATATATGCAACCAAAGTAATCATCATTTATTCACCAAATGAAATCCAACCATTAGAAGTAGCAAAATCAAGAAACAAACCTCCAAAAACCATAAGTTCCAAAAAGCAACAGTAATACCAATGAATTTGAAGCAAAATATGAATCTCCCCTATCACCAGTAACTTCCCCTTACTTCTTTTCTCCCTCTTTTTGATCAAGAAGATTGCCAACTTATTTTTCGTTAGGAAGGGATATTAGATTAGCACAAAGAGCCTTTTTCCCATCTATGATCTTCTTCATAATCTTGGCTTCAATAAGGAGTCTGGTAATGTGCCTACCATTGGCTTCAATAAAGGATGTAAGATCCTCAATCATCATTTTATGAATATCATAGGGAATAACCTTGGGGCCAGGAGAAGTTGGCATTTATTGGGTCCGAGGTGCTTCTTCTTGCTCAACATCATCATATCAAAATTACTTCCCCTTAACAGCAACATCACCTCTCCCCCTCAATAGGACCCATCATATTTAGACAATACTTTCTTATCATTGTAGGGCTAACTTTATACCATTCTCTACATAAAAATACCTTTTAATGCAATTTACTATATTTGTTACTTAATACTTTGCAGCAAATTAACATAAAACTTCATAACAACATTACAAACACACAACTTGACATAACTCATTGACCTTAACAAACCACTTTTTCCAATAAGTACATCTATGCCATGACCAAAAAACCCTCCAAGAATATGATAATAGGTTGGATGAAATGATTTGGTATCAAAGTATAATTGGTAAATTGTGTAATGTATATGTTTACATAATACTAAAGGCTAGAAATGAGTATATGTAACTCATAACTTTGCTGAAATGACATAATTGAGATATTGGCTTGGTTGTTTAGGTGTTGCAAAATGGTACCTTTTGGATCTTTTGGAAACAAAAAATTACGTCACAATGAGGAATCAACAATAAGATGCGTCATGACTTGGAAACCCTAATTGTGACGTCAGTCTTATAGTTTGCAAACTTTACATTTTGGTCCTAATTCGACTCAAGTTAGCATATGAGCTTTCATAAGCTCGTATAAGACTCGAATATTATTGAAAAACATATTGTGAAAGCATGATGTAGTTAGTAGCATGTGAAAAAGGTTAAATTGGATCGGTGTTGCTCTGACAACGAAAGTGGCATATAGAGGGGTGCTCCTAGAGGCTGTGCCTTGGAGTTTTAGCCAAACCACAAATTATTTGAGATTTACAGTCAAAATTGTAAATGAGATTATTAAGTAGAAATTTGAAATGATGTATGTATTAGTATCAATTGTTGTGTTTAGTTAATCTGTTGGAAAATGAAATTTAAATAATGTTAGTTAGTTATCCAAAATTTGTATCATCCGGAACATGGACTCAGTGAGCGGGTCAGGAATTGGGTGTCTAACGACCCATTTTCAGTGAAATCAAAACAGTGGTTTTGAGACCAAAAATTCAGAGTAAAAAATTTTTATTTAATATTTTTTATGTGGTCTACAGCATGTTAGAAGTATGGTAAAAAAAATTCGTTAAGAAATTTTACCGTTTGTTTGCTCAATTTGTGAAAGAGGATTAAATCGCATAAAATGTGAAAGTTTTGTTCTATTAGCTAAAGGTATTAAATAGCTATAGAATGTTAAATTAGAGGTCCTTATTGAGTAATTAGACCATTAAAGAAGCGACTGGATGTACATGTGGTGAAATCATGAATAGTCAAAGTAGGTAAGGGGTTAGTAAATTGTTGACTAATGTTAAAGTAAAGAAAATAAAAACAAAATGGCCATCTTCTTCTTTCTTTTTCAACCAAAAATATCAGCAAACTAAGAGCTTGGAAAGCTTGAATTTTTCAGCCACAAATTCCCTTGCATGTAAGTGAAATTGGTGTTTGTTTTTGTTGATTTTTATGTTTTTGGAATACTTTTTGTTAAGTGAATTTTTATGTAAAATCCAATTAGGGGTTAATATGTGAAGTATGAAGATTTTGAGTTATATGTGTGAAATTGAGGGTTATATGGGCTGCTATGAGCACCTAGATAATTCGGTTAGGCTTTGATATGGATGAAATTTCATAAATTTCATTTTACGAGCCTAGGGACTAATTTGTAAAAAGGTCAAAAGTATAAGGGCAAAATGGCAATTTTTTCTAATATGAAATTGGATTGAATAGAATAGAATAAGCATTGAATTAGTTAAATTTGATTATATAAATCAAGAAAAGCAACATTCGGACCTAAATCGAGGCAAATATAAAGTGGTAGATTGATCGGTCGATTTAATCCGTACAATTACGAGGTAAGTTCGTACAATTAAACATTTAATGTTTATTTATTTAATTGATGAATGATATTATGCACTTGTACATATGTATTGTTAAACTTTGAAATGGAATTAAATGTTCAAACAAGTACATCACAGGATTGAGTACAAATGTTTTATGCAAATGAGGAATTTACGGATAAGACTATGGTTGGACCATGGCAACATTAGTATGTAAGACCATAGCCAGGCTATGGCATTCTGATGATAAGACCATAACTGGTTTATGGCACTATGAATGTAAGACCATGGTAGGTGTAATACCCCTAACCCGTAACCGTCGCTAGAATAGGTTAAGAGGCATTACCAGACTTATAACTTAAATCAGAACCACCATACATCGAATATCATTTCATTACTAATAAAAGTCATTCATTCACATAAAATATTCATATAAAATCGAGTATACAATGCTTAAACATGCATTCGGGACTAGATTGATAACATATAAAAGTTTTCGAACTTATAAAAATTTTCCACTTTTAAAAGGTCACACGCCCGTGTGAACAGGCCGTGTACCTCACACGGTCTAGACATGTCCGTGTGTCAAAGCCGTGGCAAAACAGGGCATAGCTACTGGCTTGCCCAGATAGCCACAAAACACGCCCATGTGCCTTGACCGTGGTCGAATCTGACTTGGCCACACGGCTAGCCACACACCCATATGCTTTGGCCGTGTTCGAGCCTAACTTACAATTGTAAGGTATCCTAGGGGACACACGACCATGCAACATGGCTGTGTGTCGTACACGGCTGAGACACATGCCCGTGTCTCTGCCCGTATGGACAAAATAAGCCATTTGAATAGCCAATTTGCCACCCCAAACTTGGGTCAACATACAAGCAAAGAAATAAGCATTTTTGCATAACCAATTCAGCCAAATTTCACACCAAATCTTAAGCTATTCATCTCATAAAATAGTCACCCAATTCCATACACATAAACCTTACCAATTCATGCCAAATGTGGGTAAATTCATTTCAGAACATTTCTTCCATACATCATTCAAACCCATACTAAACCTACCAAAACCTACCATCATTTACCATTTCTTTTGTCCATCTAAAACATACCACAATTGCATTATAACATCACATACTATAAACCATTATCAATTATGAGTTCACGCACAAATTAGCCAAATCACATGGCTAAGTATATTCATCACAAAAACATACTTCCACAACTACTAGCCTATACATGCCATACTTCAAAATATACAATTTCAAAAGTACTGAAATGAGGTTCGATAGTGTGCTGACGATCCTGGATGATCCTCGAGCTTGTAGTAGATTCGATATCTATAAAACAATACAAACACACACAAAGTAAGCTTTCAAAAGCTTAGTAAGCTCATACTATAATCATCAACAGTATATAAAACATAAAACATCAACACATAAGTATTTACGAAATTCAAATCATCTATCAAATCTATACTAACCCAATCCATATGTTCATAACAATCCAATAAACTTTACTTATATAATATCATCCACCACAAAGGTATCGTACATACCTAGATCTTCCCATACTTATTCACTTTCATTCTCACCTATTGTTTGAGTATTTCAAGACTTTCCGTAAATTATTCATACTTTAACATCCGCACACTTAGTGCTGTAAAGGTAAGCCGAAGCTAAAATGATTCCGCACACTTAGTGCCATTTCAATTAACCGAAGCTAAGTCGGTATCACACACTTAGTGCCTTATATAGTCGAAGCTATTCCAACTCGTACACTTAGTGCCATTTGTAGCTGAAGCTATATTAAACCGCACACTTAGTGCCAAGCATAGTCGAATATCATCATACTCAAACCGAAATCAAATATCTATACAATTTATGCCTTACCATCACATTAAAACATAACTTTAACATCATTTATCACGTACGAACTTACCTCGAACTCGAAATTGTCGATTTGAATCGTCTACTCGATAACCTTCGACTTCCCTCGATCTAAATTCGAATTCCTTTTTTCTTGATCTATATGTATTCAAAATTAACCCTTTTATTCACCAAATAATTCAATTCAATCCATAGACACACATTTAGGGTATTTTTCAAACTAGCCCTCACATTTTCACATTTCGACACTTTAGTCCCTATTTCACAAAATCACAAAATACACATAATTTGCATATACACAAGCTTAGCCAAATTTTAATGACTCTTATACAAGTCCCTATATTTCATTTATTTCTCATTTTAGTCCCTCAAAATAACATTTTTATAATTTAGCCCAAAATACTCAATTTCATCAAAAATCCAAAGACAAAACATTTAAACCCAACATCAAGCTTCCATAATTCATCAACTAACATCAAAAAAATCATGATTTTATCCATGGTATATTTCCAAATCATCAACAATTCCATGAATTTAAGCATAGGCTAGCTAGAACACAAAGCAACGATCTCAAAAACAACAAAATCATCAAAAACCGAGCAAAATAGACTTACCTATTCACTCATGCAATGGCTAAATACTTTGAAGCTTCAATGGATTCTTTTTCTTTTAAATTTCAGCAATACAAGATGACAATGACCATTTTTTTTGTTTTGTTTTATTTTAATATACATTATTATGCTATTTACCTAACCACCCTTTAAGATTAACTATATTTACCATATTGCCAAACCATATCATCCACTAACGTGTAATTGGGTTTATAACATCTTAAGGACCTCACCTTTAATAAGCCAAATCAAATGGGCACTTTTAACATCTAGCACACAGCTTTTACCTTTTACGCGATTAGGTCCTTTTTGCAAATTAAGCACACAAGCAGTTAAATTTTCACACGAGACTTTCACACATGTAAATTCACTTATAATAGGCACAGAAAATAATATAAAAAATATTTTTCTGACTCGGATATGTGGTCCCGAAACCACTATTCTGACTAGGGTCAAAATCAGACTGTTACAGTAGGGCCATGACATTTCGCGTAAAAGATCATAGTTGGACTATGGCACAAGGAAAATAATGTACTCATATTCGTATGCCAATCTTAGATTCAGAAAGATGAGGTAAGTGCATTTATCGATATTTAATTAATCCAATGAGCTTAGTAATAATACGAAGTGATTCGAGTTAAAGTAAATAGTACAAGTATTCACAAGAATTACGAAAAGTAATTCATAGTGAAGGTAGCTATACATGGTTAACCTAATTACGATTATGTGATAAGCTTTAAGTCGAATTGTAAATTTCCTAAATATTAATTTTGATAAGTTAAATTATGGATGTTTTGGAAGGTTGTTTTTAATAGTTATACAAACTTACTAAGCTTAATTGTTTACTCGGTTTATGTTTCTATGTTTTATAATGAATCAGAAGCTCGCTCGATTCGAAAGTCGTCGGAGATCGTGTCACATAATCAAACTCTCATTTTGGTATTTTGGACTTTGTATATTTTGGGTGAAATGGCATGTATAGGTGTTTTGGTTAAGGTAGCCTATATGTTGGTTGTATAATTAGCCAAGTGAGTTGGCTTGAGAATGATATATGTTTTGATATGTAAGTATGTATATATATGGCCTTTTGATATGTTGTGTATAGTAGCTTTGTGAATGCCTTGTTGTGGATTGGTATCTTGTGTAGCAAATGGTTGGAATTGAGATAAGCATGTATGCTAAGTTAGGCACAAGGTCTAAAGCATGTAATTGACCATTTAGTTATACTTTAGAAATATCTTTGGTATGTTTAAAAGTGGTCAAATGAATGTGCTTGTGGACATAATGTTGTATGTGTGGTTTGTGTATAGTATAAACTTGATATTGGTTTGCTTGAAGTGCCTATTTATGCCATGGTTGGATGTGCATTATTGAGTTTAGGTTGGCACCACTTTGCGTGAGGAATATGGCTTGGAAAATAGCCTATTTTTTCCCACATGGGTAGAGACACAGGTGTGTGTCTCAGTCGTGTGTGACACATAGCCATGGTACACAGTCGTGTGTCCCTTGATACTATTCAAAAATCAAGTTAATGGCTTCACACGGTCTAGCACACGGGCGTGTAGCTTGCCGTGTGGCACAAGTCAGTATACCCTCTAGTTTTAGCATGATTTAGTACACGGCCTGAACACGGGCATGTGTGGCCATTTCGTGAGGCACACGGGCTGACACATGGGCGTGTGGTCTGGCCGTGTGAACCAAGTCAAAGAGTTACATTGGGTCGGACACGGGCTGGGACACGGCCATGTAATCTAATTTCGAATACCCACACAGCCTGAGACACGAGTATGTCTCTTGGTCATGTAAGAGACACGGCTAGGATACACGGGCATGTGACCCTTGTACCTTGAAAATTTTCAATGTTCTCTCAAAACTTTCCTGAGTTATCGGTTTAGTCCCGAATCACTTCTAATGCTTGTTTTGGGCCTCTAGGGCTCGTGTTAGGGACTATATGATTTTATTTGAATGGTTTTTGTTTGGATTGAGAATTGAACATGAAATGTGATGTTTGAGTTATAAGACCAGTAATGCTCTGTAACCCTGTTCTGGCGTCGGATACGAGTTAGGGGTGTTATAGGGTGTTATACAAAGTCCATGACGAATGCACGCATAGCATCCCATAGAGGTCAATTGATGAAATATAGCTCATTCAACCCATTTGAACTAGCCCAATTCCTAGAACACGTGGAGAAACCCATATATGAAGCCTTGGTGGCCTAGTAAAATACTTAATAAAAATTAGTTACCTTGGTAAATATGACAAGTAATCTTATAAGATATGTAATTTGATAAGACTTGATTATGTAATATTAAGGGATTGTGTAAAACCTTTAAGAATCTCAATTGTAGGTATGCTATAATCTTGATCATTGATGTAGTTTAATCTGTACCAAGGGATTTGGGGGAGTTTAAATATAAATAGAGGTATCCCCCCTCATTTGTAATCACTTAGTTGTAATCCTTTATAGTAATTAAATACTATTGAGAGCATTTACTCAAACACTTGACGTGCTTTTTCTTTTTTGTGACTTTTCTATTCTTTTGTTTCTTTTTCGTTTTGAGTTGCTTCCACTTTATTTTCGGCGCGTTGGAGAATTTTATCAAGAATTCTCACTTTGTGAGAGTTTGGTTGACTTAGGCAAATTTGAAGCAAAGAAATCACCTAAGGTCACATGGATTGCGAAACTAAAGTTCTAGCCCCGTGACAAAGACAAGTACCCTAAACATCCTTCCAAAATTTAGTGCTACGTCCATTGCCAATTGATGAATGAATATTGCACATAATATCATCTTAAACCCTTGCAATGGACCGCCAGACATGAGAAGTAGCTGGTCGATTAACACTGGCTGGACATGTTTCCACATGTTATATTTAGAGTGCAAAATTTGAACCCATAAAGCTTTTTTGTTGGTCAAAATTGTGAAGCCCAATTTTATTAGGAAAGAATGGTTATTCATATTCAATTTTTGAATACTTAAACCCCATACTCATAGGGTTTTTGGCAACATGGGTTCCAAGACACAAGAGTTGGCTTCTTCGAATCAATACCCCCCTTAAATAAAGCTTCTAACAATGTTCTCAATTTCCATACAAATGTCTATAGGGATCTTAGTAATTCGCGTGTAATAAAAAGAGATTAAGAATAACACTAACTTAGCAAGCACAACACAATCCGCTAACGAAATAACTCTAACATCCCATCCATTAACTGCTCACGAACTTTCTCAACAATAAAACGAAACGTATCTTTGGTGACTCTTTTATAAAAAAGTGGAATACCCAAGTACTTTCTCAAATTTGAAACTCATTGGAAGCCCAGGGTACTTTACCATGTTTTAGTATATGAGTTAGCAATAGACTAATTTCAATTGTAATTTTTAGCCACTCACATGATTTGTTTAGAGAAAAAAGGAAAATTTTCTGCTTATTTTGAAGATATCTTTTTTTTACTAGAGTTTTTACTCATCTTTCTAATTTCAAGTGTAAATTTGCACTAGCTATTCTTTATTTTATGTCTAACTATTGTAGTATATATAGAATAAATGAGTATTTTCCTCATTTTCTTACATGAGAAACCAAAAAAGTCATAAATGATTGATATACTATTTGATACTTTATTTTGGCTTCAATGTTTAATTTGGCACCTCAAATTTTTTTGTCTTAATTTGGTATCTGAGTTTGGATTTGATATTCACTTTAGTACGTACTTTTTTTCAATTTCATACTTTAGTTTTTTTTGTCACACACCAAAATTGGGCCTGGAAATTTTGAGGGTAAATTGGAAATTTTGATTCGGAATAGGTTTAGAAATATTGAATTGTGATAACCTGAAATTATTTTTTACTATAGTTTTTTTTTCAATTTTTTTTTAAAATAAGGTTAAAAAGATCTTTGATTTTAACATAAGGACTATTTTGTAGAAGGGTTTGAATTAGGAGTACCATTAAGGTAAATATCCTAAAGTTTTAAAAATACCCTATTTTCCCCCTTCATCTATATATTAGTCACGATACTTCTTCTCCATCTATTTGTTGTTGTATCCCATTGTTTTCCTAAACCCTATTCAATCAATTTTGATTCCCAAACTTCATTCATTTGATTTCTATCATCACCTATAAATCTCAATAGAATTTTAAGAAAAACACCAAAAGCACCATTGAATTTGGCATCGTTCAAGTTTGTGGGTTTTCCAAATTTTCGACTAAACATTCATTTTTTCTTCCATCGAAGGTAACAAACCATTTTCGTATTAGTTTTTAATGTTGTCAAGCTTTTGAAACTGAATTTTTAGCCATTAAATCATATGTTTTGAATAAAAGTCGAAAATTGGGTCGCTAATGGTGAATTTTGAGATTTTGAGTAAAAACATGGTTTCAAAGTATTTTTCAATCAGTTTTTACATGATTAGAAGGTTTCTAAACATTCCTTAAAGTTTCGTTAAAATTCCAACGTTTTATTGAGTGTTTGTGAAAATTCCATTATATGTCGAAATTTTGGATCCATGAATTTGCATAGTTTTTAGTAGTTTGAAGGCTGAGAATTAGTCTTTAATATATAATTAGATTATTAGAATCGATTATAAGTAATGAGAATGAGTAAATATTAAGATATTTTAATTTCAAGTTTGTTATGTCGAAAGTTTCGATTTCAAGAGAATTTAGCTTAGGCCTATGTTTTTAGATTATTTTGGTGAGTCCTAGGCTGAATGTTGATTGTGTTGTTGTGTGAATTATTCGGTTGAAGCTTCGGAATCGTTAGGACCTTCTACGAGTAAAGAGAAAGGTAAGAAAAAGCGCGTCTAGGTGAAAGCGTGAACGGTGATTGTTTGGAATCGCTGCTTGTAGACATGATTAATTACGTTAATTGAGAATTTAGAAGTAGCCTAAACCTCTACTCTAAATTTCGAGTGTAAGCTTTCTCATACTAGCTTTCTTATACTATTGATTTAATATATGATTATGTGTTGTGAATTTATGGATTAAGATATGATATTGTAACATGTAAAAAATAAGCTTATGATGGCTATTGTGAAAGAGTTGATTGTGGGCATGTTATAAATGCCAAACAACAGTGCTTATGTTGTGCTTATAATGTGAATATGCAGTGAAAAAGTGCAAAAATGGTAAGTAATATGTGTGTTTAATAACAAATATTTTGGGCTTGTGATATTTGAGATTGTTATATATAGTTGGCATGCCATAGGATTGTGAATACTCACCTATATGTGTTGTGTTTTAGGGGTGTTAAGGCCTGCGATAGTTTTGGAGAGATAAGGGAATGTGAGCTAAGCTCTATTCATCAGGATATGTTGGTATGTTGAAGAGTTTTAGCTATATGCTTCATTTTTGGGATATGTTTGACTCTACGAGTCATTTGGTGTGTTGGAGAGTTATGTATCCGATGTATGGTGATAGAGCCCACTTTTATGTTTCATAGCTCAAGTGTCAAATTATCATTAAATGTGATTATGTGTGATGTGATATAAGCTTAAATGAGTATGTGAATTCTATGTAAATGAACGTTTGAATAATGCATGATTAAGTAATATGACGCTAAAGTTGGAAATGTTGTAATTGGGCTATATGAATGCTTCGTTAATGCATGATGACATGTTTGCATAATAGTTATTCTGATCATTCACAGAGCTTGTTTAAGCCCACCCACTCCTTTTTAAACCTTTGCAGACTGTTAAACATTGCGGTGTGAGCGATGCGAAATATTTTCCAAGGGACTGATCTAAGTAGTTTAGCATTTGAGTAGGTGAATTATAGTATTATTTTGAACTGTGGGAATAAGGCAATGTAGTAGACTTGTTGCTTGAGTGATGCCATGATGTTTTGGGATGATTACTTGGACTTGTTACTCACAGAATTTATAGACGTTTGACATTGTTTATTGGTATTGCTTAGCTTAAACTATCGTTGATGCTTTGAGTTGTATTTCCGGATCATTTTGATGCTAAACTTTGAGCTTATAAATGAATGATTAGTTGGTATGTTAAATGTTCTATTTTGATGTTATTTTTGTTGAATTATGTAGAGGTATCGATAATCGGGACATATGTATTGATACCTGCATGATTTAGTCGGTGTTGCACCACCTAGTGCTTGTGTCGCTATATCGAAGATAGTATGCTCGATTCCTGGTTCAGCCTCAGGGGTGTGTCGCGACATCCAATGTCTGTATCGCGACATCAAAGACAGTCTTGGTATATGTGTGAAGCTTTGATGTTTGATGTAGCTTCCTGTTACTTGGGTCCGACAATTTGGCCGAGTACGAGATGTTACATTTTTTGTCCTGGTTAAGTACCTTAATTTGGCTTCAATTTTCAATTTAATATTTGAGCTTTTTATGTCCCAATTAAGTACTTATTTTTTTTTACTAGAGCACACATGCCAAATATTTGTTGGGCCACATGATATTTGGCTTAGGTACCAAATTAGACATTGAAGCCAAATTCTAGTATCAAATTGAAAAAAAAATAACTCAAGTATCAAATTAAATATTAAAGTCAAACTTAGGTACCAAATGATATTTTAAAGCAATATTAAATGCATGACCTTAAAGTATTTATTAACCTAATTACCCAAACTTCATTGGTATTGAACTTAAAAAACTTAGCCCTTAACATCTATATTTTATAATTCTTTTTGTCAATTTGACCCTTATTTTATTTTTGAACTAAATTTGACCTTCAACCTTTTAAAAAGAGTAGAATTTGACCATCAATCTTTCAAAAAGAGTTGAATTGTTTTTTTAATGAAAAAACTGATTAAAACATTAAATTTTTAAACATTGTAGATTGTATGGCAATTCACATGTACTTTATACTATTTTTTAAAAAATTATAGACTTTTTATATTCTATAATTTTAATTTGTTTAATATTTTATAAAATTTAAATTATTTGTTGATGTAACATATAAGATAAATATTGTTATGTTAGCATGTAGTACACATGGATTGTCATGCAGGTTGCCATACCAATATTGTTACAAAAAGTTAATGTTTTAGTCAATATTTTCGTTAAAAAAAGTGAGTTAACTCTTTTTGAAATATTAATGACCAAATTTAGCTAAAAAATAAGAGTCAAATTGATAAAATATATAAACATTGAGAATTAAATTTAGGGATAATAATTTTTTTGGCCTTCTAACTTTACAAAAGAAATCATTTTAGCTCTTCATTTATTTTTCGTCTTTTTTAACACTTGAACTTGCGGTTTTTTTTTTGTGAAGTCACCCTAAAATGAATGGAAATGTTAACATTTATTTAACATTGTTGACATTGCCTATATGTGGATTACCATATGAATAACACATTAACGTTTAATTATTTTTTAAAATTTTAAAAATTATAATTTTTTAATAATTTTTATTATTTTTAATTTATGAGGTGATATAGAAAGAAACCTACCTCATTTGGACTTTCACTTTGTATGCAAAATCTTGGTCAAGTCGCCGTACATAAGTTTAACTGTAGGTTAAAATAATGATCTTGGAAGAATAGTAACTTGTTTGTCTTCAAGGCATATCTTGAAATTTTACGGATATTATTAAGATTTCAATAAAATGGGCAAAATAGTACAATATGACACATAGTTTAGAGTCATCCAAAGGAAATTCTATAGAGCTTAGGGATATTTTAGGAAGATATGGGAATGATAGGGTAGCTAATCATTATGCTTTTAAGTTGTTAGTTTAGTTAGTGTTTTTCAGCATTGTATTTTTATTTTTTACAAGAGGAGAGTAAAGTTCTAATAGCAATGCGATTAACACGACTCAAATACAGGCCATACTTGAGGCGATAAATACTCTGACTATCAAGCCAATACATGAGGTTCTCAACATTGCATCTTTACATCTTGTATTGGAGTTAATAATTCGTTGAAAAAATGTCCCTAAAAGTATATCAAATACCAGTACTATAATTAGTAAATTAGATAAAAAAAAATTCTATAGCAAGAAGTATAAAAATTTATATTTATCTATTGTGAGATAGAAAAAAAAAATCAAGAATCACCATTTCCATTTTTTAAAATAATTTTTACCGTGTTCTAATAATTTCTTTTATTTTTTTATATTTTAAAAGAATTATGCCTATAAATTATAATGAAACATGGATAAAAAAAAGTCCAGATTTAAATAAATTTAGGTGTCTATTTATCTATATTCATTTTCAATTTGAATTTTTTAATAATTTTTATTTTTTGTTAAATTAAACTACTATGTTAATATCATGATGGTTGATTCGGTGGATATTAACGACTATGTTAATATGATAATAATTAGTCAAAACACCTAATGAAGATATTTGATTTTTTTTAGAGAAAATTTCAACTTCTTGGACCATTTATCTATTTTTTTTCCCTTGGGGAGGTTGATTATCTTTTCTTCTTTTGTTGCTTTAGACTTGTCTAAATTTTCATTTGTTATCATAAAACTAGTGTTATAATTATTTTGTCACCGTCAAACATAGAATGACGGTCTCTTTTTTCTCTTTTACTATGTGCAATTGTCAGCCAAAAATATATTAATTTCAACAAAACTAAAGACTTTATTTAAGAAATATATTATTTTAAAAATTGTTAGTTAAAAAACTTGATTGATACATTCTCTAAGAAAGGGTTTAATTTCTTTATAAGAAACGGTTGTTTTTTCTATTTATTACAAATTCACCTGTTCCCAAAGACTATTTCTAGTATAAAAAATAAAATGTCAACTCAGTCAAGTCATGTCAAAATTGTAAAGTGAGTTTAGATTATATTGGTGTAAAAATAATAATGACAATATGATAAGATTAAATACAATAATATGAAATAAAAAGTAACTAAACGTATTGTATCATATTGTGCATTCACCATAGTCAAATGGGTGAAATCTGTCAGGTTAACTGCCGCATAACAGCCATAGTTAGGTTTGGTGATGTAAAGAATGGAGAATGAATAGAAAGAGAATATCTGACTGTAGTAGATGAGTCATAGTTAGGTTTGGTGATGTAAGGAGACGAGTAAACGAGTTAAAGAGCAAATTGGAACACTGTTGCTGGACGAATCCAAATGTTCTGTGACTATTTGAGCTTAGCTTTCCAATTTTCTCTTTAAGTCGTTTATTCGTCTCCTTACATCACCAAACGTAACTATGGCTCATTTACTACAGTCAGATATTCTCCTTCTACTCCTCCTTTCTTTACATGTTATTATTATAGCTCAAGAAAACGAGTCGAACATCATCCAACCAGCTTCTTCACTTTATGCCGGAAAACACCCTAGTTCATGGCCCTCATCTTCAGGGTATTTCCGATTTGGTTTCTATCCGCAAGGCAACGGATATGCGGTTGGAATCTGGCTTGTTGGCCGGTCAGAAAACACCACTGTCTGGACTGCAAATCGAGATGATCCGCCTGTCTCCTCAAATGCTACTTTGGAATTCACAACACAAGGCAGGTTGCTTCTTCGGACTGAGGACGGCATGGAAAAAATCATTGCAAATCTGACCAGGTCAGTATCTGTTGATGCAGCTTCTATGTTGGACACCGGGAATTTCATGCTCTACCAGAACAGGACTGTTGTTTGGGAGAGCTTTAATTTTCCAACGGACACAATATTAGGAGGCCAGAATTTAAGCGGTTCTCATAACCAGTTGATTTCCAGTGTGTCAATGTCAAACCATTCATCTGGGCCATATTTGTTGAGAATGCAGGATGACGGTAACCTTGTAGCCTATGCAAATAATCCTGCTGAACTTGATCCTAGTGATGCATACTGGGCCACTATGACTAATGGTTGGTATTTTTCTGTGTTGAATCTCAATGAGAGAGGCGTTCTATCAATGTATTCATCACCAAAATTCCACCAAGAAAACGTTTTGGCAAACCTCTCCGCAACTGGGAACGAAACAATGATTATTTACAGAGCAACCCTTGATCCTGACGGAAATTTCAGATTGTACTCGCACCAACTCGAAAGCAATACTATCTCACACAAGTGGCAGATTCTGAATGATGAATGTGATGCTAAAGGTCAATGTGGGTTGAACAGCTACTGCTCCAGCAGGGGTAAGGATACCGAGTGCTATTGCTACCCTGGTTTCACATTTATCGACGAGAATACCAAATCCCTGGGCTGCTCTCAGAATTTCACTATAGATGGGTGCGTGGCAAGGAAAGATCTAGTGATACACTACAACATCACTACCTTAGACAATATGTCTTGGGCTGGTGATCCTTATTCTGTGAAGCCTAACTTGGAGAAGGAAGACTGTAAGAAAGCTTGCCAGGAGGATTGCTCCTGTGGCGGAGTTCTCTATTCTGACCCAAAAAGCTGCAGGATGTATAGGCTACCGCTCAAATATGGTAAAAGACATGGAAATATAACAACCACAGCCTTCATCAAGTTTATCCTGGGTAGCACCATTAGCCCCCCACCTGAAACAAGTCGAATATTGATAAGCGAAGGAAACCAAAGCCTCATTTTAACTATGGGCTTAAGTTTGGGTTCCGTTACAAGCTTGTGTTTTGTGATTGCAATATGTAGCTTCTTGTTATACAGGCACCGAGTCCAAAATTATGAGAAGCTTTTAGAAAATAAAAGTTCAGTATTAACCGAGCAGTTTACGCTACGATCATTCACTTTCGATGAGCTAGATGAAGCAACACATGGTTTTCAAGATGAGTTAGGTAAAGGTTCATTTGGAACAGTTTATAAAGGAATTTTGCCAGGGGATGGTAAAAGTAAAACGATTGCCGTTAAAAGACTGAAGGAAGTTAACGCAGGAGAAACAAATCAGATTCGAACCGAGATGACAGTCATTGGAAGAACTAATCACAGGAATTTGGTCCGATTGCTTGGTTTTTGTGTGGAAGGTTCAAGGAAGCTCCTCGTTTATGAATACTTGGGCAATGGCTCACTGGCAAACTTTCTGTTCAACATGAATAAACGCCCAGTGTGGAAAGAGAGAGCCCGAATTGCACTGGACGTAGCTAAAGGTATCCTTTATTTACATGAAGAGTGTGAGGGGTGTATCATCCATTGCAACCTCAAGCCCCATAACATACTCTTGGATGATTCATTGACTGCAAAGATTTCAGACTTTGGATTGGCAAAGCTTTTGAGGCCTAATCAAACATGCAGTACTCCTGGGACCAAAGGGGCGGCATGGTACTCGGCACCTGAGTGGCAAAGCAGTGGATTGGTGTCGGTAAAAGTTGATGTATACAGTTTCGGAGTGATACTATTGGAGATCATATGTTGCAGAAGCAACATAGAAGTACAAGTTTGTAGTGCAGATGAGATACTACTTTCTACATGGGTATACAATTGCTTTATTGGGGGAGAATTGAATAAGCTTGTGGAAGGTGAAGAAGAAGTGGACATGAAAATGGTGGAAAGATTTGTGAAGGTGGGGCTTTGGTGCATTCAAGATGATCCCAATTTGCGTCCACTGATGAAAAATGTGATCTTGATGCTGGAAGGAACAATGACTATACCAGTCCCTCCATCTCCATCACTTCTGTTATAACTTTGATTTAGTATTTACTTTAATTTTGCTTTCCATGTAATGCATGATGATGTGCTTATTTTTCTTTTCTTTAATGTCATGTAATTATGTATGATAAAAGAGTTTAATTCTAAAAAAATAAAATTTCAGTTGTTAAATAAAAATATTCTCTATTCGACTGACATTGAGTTAAAGGCTTTTGTGGTTTCAACAGCTACTGCACATTTAATGATAACCAACCTTACTGTGCATGCCTTCCCGGGACTGATTTTATTGATCCTCTTCAGAACAACCTCGGCTGCAAGAGAAATTATTCTGAAGCACACTATAAAGGAGGGAAGGCCAACATACCCTTTTATAACATCACTTCAATGCAAGGTATTTTATGGACGACGGGCAGATTTTACAGTAAAGAGCTATTGTCCAAGGATGCGTGCAGCCGAACATGTTTGGAAGACTGCAATTGTGAGGCAGCACAGTTCGAGAATGGGATTTGCAGGAAACAAAAGCTTCCACTCAGGTATTTGATACGAGAGACTGATGCCCAAGTGAATTCTACAGTTTTATTGAAGGTGGGAATCATAAGCCTTGAAGCAGACAACGGCACTGTTCCCTCTGAATTAAAGGCACCCAAAGTCCTAATCAAACGGAAAAATACGACGGTGCTAATTCTTCTTCTAACTTTCAGTCTTGTTGCATGCTCATGTGCTTTGCTTGCAATCTCTGGTGTATACATTTATAAATTTCGAGTTCTAAGATACAAAAGGCTGTTGGAACTTGGAAATTTGGGCCTAACGGAAGAGCTTACGTTGACATTGTTTTCATACAAAGAACTAAAGAGAGCAACAAATGGGTTTAAAGAAGAGTTGGGTAAAGGATCCTTTGGAGCAGTCTACAAAGAGTCTTTAGACAGAGGAAGACAGTTGATTGCAGTGAAGAGACTAGAGAAGTTAGTGGAAGAAGGTGAAAAAGAGTTCCAAACGGAAATGCGAGCAATTGGTAGAGCTCACCACAAGAATTTAGTTCGACTTTTGGGATATTGTGTTGAGGATTCCAAGACGCTATTGGTGTATGAGTTCATGGGCAATGGCTCCCTTGCATATCTTCTTTTCAAGTCAACAAAGCCCCCAGATTGGGATGAAAGAACAAGAATAGCCCTGGATGTTGCTAGAGGAATCCTCTATTTGCATGATGAGTGTGAGACTCCAATCATTCACTGTGATATAAAGCCGCAAAACATATTGATGGATGATTTATGGAGAGCTAAAATTTCAGACTTTGGGCTGGCAAAACTGTTGATGGGAGATGAAACAAGGACCTTCACAGGCGTAAGGGGAACTAGAGGATACATGGCACCAGAGTGGCAGAAAAATACTCCAATATCAGTGAAGGCTGACATTTACAGTTACGGAATTGTGCTGTTGGAGACTGTGTTTTGCCGACGGAACTTGGACACCAATGTATCAAAACCAGAGGAGGTCATTCTATCAAGTATGGTGTATAGATGTTTGGTTGAAAAGGAGTTGGATAAGCTAATGCTTGGTGAAGAAGTGGATAAAAGAAGCTTGGAAAGAATGGTGATGGTGGCACTTTGGTGTATTCAAGATGAACCAGCTCTTCGTCCTTCCATCAAGACTGTAGTAATGATGCTGGAAGGGATCACTGATATATGTGTTCCTCCATGTCCAACTGCTTCCTTCATCTAGTTCAAGTGATGATCCAACAATCAATCATTTCACTCAAAGTATATGTGTAAGTTGTCAATAAAATATGTAAAATGCTTCCTGTAGTATCCTCCTATGATAGGCTTGGCTTATGTACTGGTTTGTTAGTATGAAAATTCAGTTGCATTATTATTACTCAAATCATATATTAATGAAATGGTGATTTAAGTATGATCATTAAACACAAAGTATGAAGAATTTACTTACAGGAACAGATTATCCAATTGTAAGAAGCAGTATTGCAGTAGCCAGTTGATGAGTTTATGTAATATGTGTAAAACTATCACTTGCCTACAGTACATGAGTTTATACAGTAGCTCCATACTAATGGCCACATATAAGGGCGGGTTTACGACCCTAACCCGGCCTAATGGACTACCATAAGATAATTGGATAGTGACCTATTGGACTAATGGGTCATTTTGCCACATAAAAAACTTTTGAGTTGGTAGGCTCTAGTCTGGGCCTTTATACATAGAACAACAATTTTCAGGCCTAATTGAGTTTCATCTAGGCTAGAAAATAATTCTACTCAAGGTTTGGCCTTATTATAAATATAATATATTAATACTCAATAGGAAAATTTAAATTATTATATAATTTTATATTAATTAAATATATGTTAATTTTTAAATTTTTAAATTTATTTTTTATTATTTAAAATAGAATTAATCGTTATAATTAAAATAAAATAAAAATTGATAAATTACTAATATAATAAGCTAATACTCAATAGAAACATTAAACTATTATACCCTTTTGGGTATGGAGCAACTTCAAAACTCATGAGCAGTCTTTACTCTCTTAATGAACCTACAGAATACCGAAAATTAATTACTAAATTCGATCCGATAGAAACATCGAGAAATTAAAAAAAATTAATTATTACAAAATTCAAAATTATTTAACTATTTGACCCAAATCAATTAATATCCAAAATAATTCATACAAAAAAACTCAGCCCATCAACAGGTGTGCACCCAGCCCAAAATAATATAAATCCAAAGATAATTCGATCCGAATCCGCCAAACCCACCCGTTTGGTTGGAGGAGACCCGTTCTTCTGCATTGCTTCCCTTGGTGCGTATGATCTATGGCTTTATTCTCGAATTGAAGGAAAAGTTAAATGGCTCCAGCAAAGAAGGGAAAAGCCAAAACCCAGAAAGCTGAATCATGGCAGCCCTCTGAAAATGACTCCAAGTTCCCATCTTCAATCCGCTCGGTTCCTCCTTCGTCTGTTGCCTCCTTCGTCTGTTATTCAATGTTTGCATGGGAAAAAGTAAGATGGATGACGAGAAGAAAAACCCAAAAGGCAAAAATAAGAAAAAGAAATGAAAAAGACCTATGCGTATGCGCCCAAACGTGTTTCTTACACAACCGGGCCTAGGTCGTTATGGAGAAGCAAGAGTCTGGACTGTTTTATTTAATGGGTTTCCCCTGTAATTTAGATAGTTTATATTTAATATAATATTTGTATAGTTGCTTCTTTTAGATACTGTTTTTCGCTACTTGAATTGCTATTCGTTGGTTAATTTAGTTCTTTTTGAGTTGTTTCTTACTGGGTTTTTTCTTCCCCTTATGAATGACCTTCTGATTGTTACTTATGGCTTTTCTACTTGCAGTGAAACTATCTGCACAGGTGTTTCAAGTTCGAATTTTCAGTTTCCCTTAAAATGGTTTGATTGTTCCACTTTTAGCCTCTTCTTTTTTCTTTTTTCTTTTTTCTTTTTATAATATGGCATCATCTCATAGCAATACTCACACTGAAGCCGCAAAATTGGAGCAAATCATCACTGAATTCTTCTGTAAGAGTCTTCTAATTATACTTGAATCGAGGTCTCCTTATGTGTCATCGCGAAATTATAGTGGTGAACAAATTATGTTATCTTTGTAATAGCCCATTTTTGCTCGGCCCATTTCAGTATTTAAAATAATAAACTCCCAAAAAATAAAAATAAAACAAAGTCCAAGTCTAGTACAAAATTATAAACATATAATTTGGCCCAATCGGAATGGCCCATTATTTGAAAAGATTCAAAGTTCATCTATAAGCTTGACTCATATGGAAATATAATCTTTAAGGATATGCAATCTTAGATATGATACAATCTTAGATATGATATGCAATCTTGAAGATATGATCTTGTAATCTTGAAGATTTAATTTGTAGGTATCCTTTAATCTTAACCGTTGATGTAATTGATCTGTACCGTTGGATTTGGGGAGGCTCAACTATAAATAGATGCCTATCCCTTCATTGTAAATCACTTGAGTTTTGGGAAGCAATAAGAATTCTTGAGAGCATTCACTCAAATTTCTCTCCCTCTTACGTTCTTACTCTCTGTGGTTTGTTCTTATTTTATTCTTCGTCTATCTTAGTTTTTCAACCTTTTTTAATTTTAATTTCTTCATTTTTCAAATATGTATATTTATTCCTATCTTTTATATATTTGATTATGTATTTTATATATTATAATATTTAACCTTTTTATATAGTTTATTTTCAAATATATATTTTCTATGCATGTATATATATTATATTATTATTTCATGTATTTTGAACTATTGCATTATATTTTTATAATTTGTAAATGTTCTATTTATTCATTTTTTAGTGTATGTCATTTATCTTATTTGTGCATAGTTTCATTTTTTTATATGCTATGTTTAATTATTTATTTTATGTGCTATTTTATGATATATATTGTTGTATAATTTTTGCATGTATTATGTTTTTCTTTTAGTTTATTCATGTTTTTATTTATTTATTATCTTATATTTACCCTAGTATGATTTTTTTCATTAAACGTATGTTCATATTATTTAGTTTTGTCTTAATGATATTATTTATGTTTGTATGGAAATGTTAGAATATTTTGTACATCTATGCTTTATGATGCATTAATATGTCATCCTAAAACGTCATTTAAAATAATATTCCAAGTTTTTTTTAAAAAAAGTAAAAGGCAATGCTTGATATTTGGAAACTTCGAGAAAGGTAGTGCCCTAACTTACTGGGTTGCGACTTTTCTCGTTGAATTCGAATATTCAAGCACCCTTCTAAGTGATTTTGAGTTTTCAAAACTTAAACAATTATTTCGAGATTTCAAAACATAGTGTCTTAACTTATTGGATATGGCGTTTTGTTGTTTCGAGATAGAAATTTTTGAAAGACGAGCTTAGTTTCGAAGGTTTTAAAATGTTGCGTCCTAACTTACTGGATGTGATGTTTTGACTCGTTTGAAATAAGTGAGCCTTAATTTTCAAAATTGAGTCATTCTAATTAAAAGATGTTTGCATCTTAAAACTTTCAAATTTCCGACATTAAAGACACTTGATAATCAATTAGGTACCAATTTTTGGGCATTACGAGGGTGCTAACCCTTCCTCGTACGTAATCGACTCCCGAATCCGTTTTCTCGACTTTCGTAGACCAAAATTAATGTTTTAAAACAAAATATTTTATAAGGTGATCCAATCACACCTAAAAAGATTGGTGGCGACTTCCGTTTTCGTTTTTCTTAAAGTCGATTCCCATTTTTTAAAACTCGATTTAAAAATGGTTTGGACAATCTTCATCTTCGTCCTTATCATCTTCCTCAGGTGTGAGACCAAGAGATAAATGGTTCAATTTAGCTCTTAGGGAGTGCCCTTCAGCACTAGAAAATTTTGATCTTTTTCGCCAAAGTAATTTTGAGTCGGTAATGATTGATGTTATCTTGGAGCAAAAGCCACTTGATTAGGATCCTGTGACCTTTTCCCCCAAAAGTGATCTTGTTAAGCATTCTTCATCAAAAGATTAGAATTCATTTTTCTGGAATTCTGATAAAAAGGAATCAGGCTGTAAGGCAAAAGGTGAGAAGGTTATAGAAAGTTGGTTCGTGCAGCATGAAAGTTGAAAGGGTAGGGATTGCAGTTCAGGGAGTAGAAGGTCAAGTTGTAATAATTTGAGTGCATTATTTAAGAAATTGATATTGATGTTGAGGTCTTTATATGTGACCGTTAGGCTTTTACCTGTGTGCAAGATATTTCGTGATCTCAATTCATCTGGTCAAATTCGTGCTTTTAAGCTTGTTCCTAGGGTATCCTCTTCTGTTGAATCTTTCACTCAGAAAGACGAGGCTGAAATGTAACGATTTTGGTTCACCCCTGTCGATACTTCTTGTGGAAGGCTTTGCCTTTCAGGTATGTACCGTTCATCAATCTCAGATGTAAGCTCCAAGTCATCAACCTCTATGTCCCCTCAATTTACACCAGATTATGTTGAAAGCCCATTGACAGACCTACTGAGAAGATTTCCTTCTCTTCCTGTGTCACAGGGCTCTCCATCATCTTTACCAATCTCAAAAAGACATAGTTGGAGTTTTGATCGTTACAAAGCTTCACTACCTTCAATTTCTTTCTCACCATCCCCAACTGTTACAATATGTAAATAATACACACGTTTCAATAATTAGTAAGCTGGTTAGGCAGTTGACAAAATTAGTTTTATTGTTAAGGGTTGTTAACAGCAGTTAGGTCTCTCTACTATGTATATAAACTATGACTATGTACTGGATGAGGTAGCTAAGAAATACAGAGTATTACCTTCAGATGTTTCTCTTTTAGTTAATTCAGTATTGGTTGAGTTTCTATCATGGTATCAGTCGCTCGGTGATCCTTGGGCATGGCTATCACGCACTCTCCTGATTCTGATTCTGTTGAGCCGAGTGGCTCTGTGTTCACTGGTGGTCGGATCGTCACCTCCTTTCCTCGGCATGATGTTGTAAAGCTTGATAAGGGCATTTTTATTCAATGGCAACAGTAGGTACGATTTATTCTTACTGGTTATGATTTGATCTGTTTTTTTGATGGGACGTTTTCTGCTCTAGCGGGTATGTTCATGCATCTAATGGCACCCTTGTTGCAAATCCGTTTGCCTCGATCTTCACTCAGCAAGATAATCTTCTCACCCCGTGGCTGTTGTCTACGGTCACTTCGTCATTTTTGACCTCCTTGACAAATGTTCGATCAGCGTGTGATATGTGGATGATGGCGAGCAGTTTGTTTGCGACCGACACTAGCGCGAAGCAATCTTAACTTCGCCACAAACTCCATTCCCTCAAGAAAGGTAGTGTAATGCCCCTAACCCGAATCCGTCACCGGAATAGAGTTACGGAGCATTACCGGAGTTACCGAATTATTTATTAGATATTTCATTTCATCTATCGTTCATATTTGGAACTAATTAAAATCAAACATATTGTCCCTTAACGTACTTATTTTTCTCGATATGTTTTACTTGAATTTATTACTCATCTCAATTTACTTAATTTCATTGTATCAACATATCAAAGATAATCACATATTTACATGTCATGATAAAAATCATTCTCTTGTCATTTCTCCATAAACATAAATCAGGTGATTTATTATATCGATATTTCATGCATTTAAAAATACAATTCAAGTTACACTAACTCAAGTTACACTAACTTACCTCGTTGCTTGTTCATGTTTATAATTTCATTAATCTGATATCTTTTCTTTTCCACGTTCAAGTCTCGTATTCGAGTCATCCAGATCTTTATAAATAAATTTGATCGTCGTTTTCATTTATTTCATGTTCTAATCCATTCAATTAATGCTCTAAATAAAATTACCATTTTACCCCTAAACTTTTAATTAATGACGATTTCATCCTTAGGCTAAAAAAATAAAATTATTGCAATTTAATCCTTATTTCCATCAGTTATTCTCATACAAATTGATAACAACCCATGAATTCTATAAAATATCAGAATTTTCCATAATTTCAACACTTTTCAATTTAATCCTTAAAATATGTTTTTCGCCGATCTTGAGCTAAATTAATAATTTCATTCAATTTTGTAATTTTAAATAATAAAATAATCCATTTCATGCAAATTGGTCATTTCTAACATTTTTACAAAATTATCTATAAAAATTTTACTTTTATTCAATTTAGTCCCTAAGCCTAAAAGATACAAATTAGCCATGCTAACTGAATATTCATACATATTTTCCTCCTCCTCCTCTCCATTCCACATCCTTAATTTATATAACATGCTACAAGTAACATTATCAATAATTTCACTATTTACTTATATGTATATTCAAAAATGTCCATTTGCGTCATAATCACTAAATTATTTATATCTTGAGCTACAGAACTAGAAATTAAGATCTGCTAATTTTCTATGAAACTATACTTACATGTCTTCTTACCATAAAATTTTCAGAATTTTTGGTTCAACCAATAAGTACAGTTTATTCTTTGAAGTCACCATTATTTTGTTGTCTAACAGTTCTGACCATTTTTTACTAAAAATAAAGTATCTCATTGTACAAGATTTGGATGATGTTCTCGTTTGTTTATATTGAAAATAGACTCATTCAGGATTTTAAAAATATAACTTTAAGAACATAATTATTTTTCTCCAATTTTTTATGATTTTCCAAAGTCAGAACAAGGGAACCCGAAATCATTCTGACCTTATCTCACAAAATTTATTATATCTCATGATTTACAAATCCATTGCCTAGAATGTTTCTTCTATAAGAAACTAGACTCAATAATATTTAATTCCATATTTTTTTCATACTCTAATTAAATTTTCACAATTTATGGTGATTTTTCAAAATTAGCCTACTGCTGCTGTCCAAAACTGTTTTAGTGCAAGATGTTTATTTTCCATGTTTATAACACCATTAATTTCTTTCTCTACACTATTTCTCATTACTTTCTCTTATTTTCTCTTCACTAACATATCAAGAACATAAGATCATATATAAGAAAACTCTACATTGATATCAATTCCATGCTTTTTCAATAATATTAATCTTAAAAATATATTAAAATCTTAATGTTCTTACCTTGTTCCATTGATTTCAATCTTTAACTTGATTTTCTCTATCCTCCAGCTTCTATTTCTTGAATCTAACTTGATATTCTAACTCCCCATGGTCTTCTTGTCATCTTTCTCTCTTGATGGCTATGGAAATTCTTTTGATTTGTAGGTGAAAATGGTAAATTTTTGGTGGAAGGACCAAATTGTAAGAAAAGGAAAACTTTCTTTCTTCTTCTTCTTCTCACGTTAGTTGCATGAGAAGGTGATCCCCCTCCTCTTTCTTTCCTTACATATATATATATTAAATAAAAAAATAAAAAAAATAATAAAATATCATTTAAAAATCAATTTAAAGTACTAATATTTATTTATTTATTTTATCTAAAATATCTCTAACATCATCATTGTCTCTAGATTTCTCTCTCTTACAATTGACCATTTTTCCCTTTGTGATCTTTTAAAATTTCATTCTTGAGTCATCACTTAATTTGGTAAAATTACAATTTAGTCTTTCATAATTCTTCACCTATTTAATTTGGTCCTAATTCATCAATTTTCCTTGGTTTCTAAATCATTCCACCCTTAAAATATTTGCACTATTAGTCCTTCAACTTTTCATATTTACACTTTATCCCTCAAATTTTAAGTATTTACTCTTGGGCCACAAAACTTTTCTCACTTTTACAATTTAGTCCTTTCTTGAATCAATATGTCATAATATACTTCCCAGTGACACAACTCAATTTTTCCTCTTCTTGTCACTTTATTTTCTTATTTTACTATATTAAGGATAATATCTTACTATAGAAATTTTCAGGGTGTTACATGTAGTCCCTCCATCCGTGCTTATGTTGATAAAATCAAAGGCCTTTGTGCTCTTCTTGTAGCCTATGATACTCAGATCTTAGAGGTCGAGATGACGGCGGTTTTGTTTACCTGCTTGTCCACTGCGGTTTTGCTTACCGGCTTGTCGACTGAGTTTGATGCCTTTGTGTCTTCTGCCTCTCTCTCTTCCGCTCTGTTGCCGTTCCAACGCCTAGTTGATGCGCTTCTTGAATGCGAAGATCGTCAAATGTGTTCTGTTTCAAACGTGTTGGTTGCTACGAATTTTGTGGACGGTTCTCCGTCGCCAATGGTGGATGTGGCTTCTCGTAGTGGTCGACCCCCTATTCGTGGTCGTGGACAAGTCTTTCTCAATTGGATCCAGTGTCAGATATGTGGTAGGTATAGTCATCTTGCTCAACGCTGTTACTACAGGTACCACCATGACGAACAACAACCGTTTGTTTCTCCGACGGCACATCAAGGAGAGCATGTTTCTGCGTCGCCTAAGGACGCATAGCCTGGCGCAATTAGGGACGACTGGGGGCGTGGTCAAAATTGGATGTCCACTGGTCAAAATTGGAGGGTGCATTCCAAAGAAATTTCTCTGCCTTAGTATATTAGGCCGAATGTAGGGGTTGTTCCTACATGTGGGCCACATACATCAAATCTGCCAACTGAGCCAAATCCATTTGTGTCACCTAGTGCTCGGTCAACTACTCCTGGGTTGCATGTGGTTAGCAACAGTGTTGGGCGTTATTTTAATCACTCCATGGGCCAGCATTCGGGTGACGATGGCGTGGGTTATTCGTATGGTGCTAGGATGTAGGGGGCTAATAAGTGCTAATCTGAGTTTTGGGCCTACTGGATCCGTTAGGCCTCGTCTTAGTGATGAGCAAAATTTTTCAGGCCCAGATGCAAATTGTGTTAATTTTTCTGAAATTTCATGGCAGACAAAACTGCAAGCCCGTGTATTTGATGTTGACTCGTCTCAGTTTATTGGAATACCTAGGCTTCTTGATTTCCATGCTTCTAATTTTTCTGATGCCACGGCATATGACTCCAATTTTAATAGTACTGATTCGTATGTTCCGTTGCATGTACATAGCATATCCTGGTGCCCAGATTCAGCGGCTACTCACCATGTGTGTCAGAATGCTTCTGATTTACATGCATCCTCTCCATATACAGGTGATTCTTCTCTCTTAATGGGTAATGGGGTCTTCTCTAAGATTTCTTCCATTGGGAGTACTATTTTACCTACAAAAAAGAAATTACTACATCTATCAAATGTCTTGTGTGTACCAAGCATTCGGAAAAATTTACTGTTTATGTCTAAATTTGCTACTGACAACAATGTATTCTTTGAATTTCACTCGTCTTATTTTGTGATTAAGGACATTCAGACACAGGAAATCTTAATGCGGGGCCAAGTTCGTGATGGGTTCTATCATTTTTCTGCTGCATCAGCTGCTCCATATCATTTTGCTCATAACACTAACATATAAGACCGATATACGAGAGATGATCTCTTCACTTTTTGGCATAAAAGGCTTGGTCATCCTTCTCCTGTTATTGTAAAAACTGTTCTTGACAACTGTCAGATTGTTACCAATAAAAGATCTCTTGATAATATTTGTATAGCTTGTCAGAAAGAAAAATCACATAAATTGCCCTTTGTTCACTCTAATACTGAATATGTTGAATTGTTTGAGTTAGTTGCGTCTGATTTGTGGGGACCTGCGTCTATTACCTATGAAGGGAATTTGTATTATGTCTCGTTCATTAACATGTGTAGTCGATTTACCTGGGTGTATTTGATCAAACGCAAGTCTCAAGCAGTGGACTGTTTTTGTGACAGCCCAAAGTTGACCCTAGTCGGGAAGTGGTTTCGGGACCGCTAAACCGAGTCACCGAAATGTTTGAATGTGATACTTATTGTCTAGAATATGTAATTATGAATGTGTGAAAATTTCAAGCTTCAATTTGGTTGATTTCATGTGAATTTAGTCAATAGGACTTATGTGAGAAAATTCTAAAATGTGATAGGTCAATGTGTGAGGACCTATTAGTGCATGTGGACAAATGGGGGGACTTGCATGTCAAATTCCCCCCTACTAGTAGTGGCCGGCCATGACAAGCATGGTAGACCAAGTTTGATGGCCAAGACATGTCATAGACATGTTTTGTTGGTGCATCATGGGTGGAAAAAAATAAAATAATAGGCATGGAAATTAAATAATGAAAAGGAGTATGATGAATACACAAAAAAAAAGTGTGTAGTTGATTCTTTCCCCCCCCCATTGCCGTGAGCTAAAGAAAAGAGAGGAGAAGATCTTTGTTCATCCTTTTCTCACCTTCATTTAGCCTAAATTAGAAAGAAAAACAAAGAAAAAAATTTCTCATCCTTTGGTTCATCCTTGGCCAAAAATTTTAAGGAGGAAAGAAGAAGAAAGGTGAAGAGATTCGGCCATGCATGTAGCTAGGCTAAGGTATGTTTGATGATGTTCCATGAGATGCATGCATGTTTTAGTTGTTAGCTTGAGTTCTACCTAGCCCATGGTCTAAATCTTGCTATGTGATGGAAATGGCACTTGACCATGGATGCATCATTCTTGGTTGGTGTTTGATGTTGTGGTGATGAGGCATGAGGATGAGTTAAGATTCGGCCTAGGTGGAGGTTGTGTTAATGCCATTGCATGCAAAATATGAAGCTTGTTAATGATGCATGTGATGATGGCTTGATGATTCTTGAACCTCCTTTTTAGCATTTTTGTGTGAGCACATATGTGCATTGGTTGCTAAATGGAGAAGAATCGGCTAGCAAGATGTGTGCTAAGGCCGAATGTAACTTTGCATGTTAATGAGCAATGCATGTGTTAAATTGATGAAAAGGGGGAGGATGCTTTACTAGTGTGTATATGTGTGTATTAAGTGTTGAAATCGACCCCAAAAATAGACATGCATATTCGGCCAAGGGGAAAGAAATTAGCTAATATGTTGTGTTGATGCATGATTTTTGCATGTATGAGACTTTAATGTCTAATGTATAAATATGGGCTAAGTGCCTTGTGTTCATCTTTTTGATGCCTAAATGATGAAATCAATTTATTTGTTTAATTAAGCTCAAGAGCAAAGGGGAAATAAATCCGATAAAGGGAAGGAAAAAGTGGTTGAATAGCTAGCGGAATCGTTCGACAACACCCGAGGTAAGTTCTTGAGTAAGAGAGCTTAAATTACGATGTGATTAAATCATGCTCTATGTGAGGCTATTGAGCCGAATGTGCAAGGACGATATGTGCCTTGTGTTTGAGTTTCGCAAATGAAAATGAAATATGAATGTGCCATGAATTATTGTTAGATGTGCATGATTAATTGAATGCTGCCCGGGCTAAGTCCCGAAGGCTTTGTGCTAAGTGAATATATCCGGACTAAGATCCGAAGGCATTTGTGCGAGATACAAATTCCGGGTTAAGCCCCGAAGGCCTTTGTGCGAGATACTAAATCCGGGTTAAGTCCCGAAGGCATTCGTGCGAGTTATTAAATCCGGGTTATGTCCCGAAGGTATTGTGTGAGTTACTAAAACCGGGCTATGTCCCGAAGGCATTTGAACGAGGAGCTATATCCGGTTAAATCCCGACGGTACGTGATTTGGTAATGAATGAGCTTGCTGTAAAATTCCAGCGAATACTCGAAAACATCCCAATATGGGGATATGTTACGTATGTGTTGAATTTAATCGAGCCCTTACAAATAAATGTTCGCTCAGTTGATAAACGAGCTACCGGCCTTCGGCTAAGTTAGTCTATTGTGTATGTACATAAGGGTTGTTAATGTTGTGAAGCAAGTTTGATATCGGTTAATTGCGTATTGTGAAATATTCCGTTTAGCTAAATGTGTGTTATTCTTTGTTTATGCTGGAATTCCTTGTTCAAAACTTACTAAGCATAAATTGCTTACTCGTTACACTACTCCTCTGTTTTATAGATTTTTTGGTTCTCCAGCTATCGGACTCGGGATCTTGAAGTCGAAGTCGCCCACACTATCAAAGGCTCTTTTGGGTACTATTTTGGTTGAATTTTGATATGGCATGTATAGGACTACCCATTGTTGTTTTCGAGTACTTTATGAAATGTATAAGTGTACAGCCATGCGAAAATGGCTTGTAGAAGTGGAGTATGGCATTAGACCATTCGTGTTTATGAATGTATAGATGGTTTCATGATGTAACTATAGTTGGAATGAAAGTGTTGAGTAAATGATCAGCCATTGGAATGGCTAAGTATGATCATATGTGGGCATATGTATGACAAGGCCCTAGTTGGTCCATGAAACCCCGAAAATAGGTAAGGTTTACTTTGAAAACAGAGGCTGACAGCAGCAGTAGTGTGGATTGGAAAAATCACAAGAATTCGTAGGAGTGGAATTAAATAGTGAATAAATTATGTAATCGAACCTTGATGAATCTAATTTCATATGAAAGTAACGAAACAATCATATGAACAGTACAGTAAGAGATATTCAGGTTCTTGTGGAACAGGGCCAGAACAGTTTCTGGATTCCCTGTTCCGACTTTGGAAATTCACTATAAATTGACCAGAGATAATTAGGGGTCATACCATATATGTATGGATTCCTCTCTGAGTCTAGTTTCCATAGAAACAAACGGCATCAGTATTGAAGCTCTGTGCAGAGAGATATCCAAGTCGTAATGGGAAAAGGTCAGTGTAGTCAACCCCTGTAACATGGGAGACTTTGACTAATAAACTGTACTAATTGGCCTGATCAAAAATTCTAGAAAAAAATACATAGGTGGGGACATGAGTCTAGTTTCAGGGAAAAATCACAAAACTGATTTTCGAGTTGTGAAACTCAAGATATAATTTTTGAAGCGACTAGTACTCAGACTGGGCAGTGTCTGGAAAAATTTTTCAAAGTTTGTTAACATCTCGTGTCCGACTCCGGTGTCGGTCTCGGGTTCGGGGTGTTACAGTTTTCTACAGTTTCAGCAGATGGTTCATACACAGTTTGGAAAGCGTATTAAGAAATTCCAGAGTGATTGAGGCAGAGAGTTTCGTGCCTTTGCTTCAGTTCTAGCTAGTCATGGGTTTCTTTATCGCATTTCATTCCCTCACACTTCTGAACAAAATGGTGTTGCTGAGCGTAAACATAAACATATTGTGGAGATCAGTCTCACTCTCTTGGCTCAAGAGAATCTACCTATGGCTTACTGGGGCTATGCTTTTTGCAGTGAAATATATCTCATTAATTGTCTACCCACTCTGATGTTGAAAAGTAATGCGCCGTATCAAAGTTTATTTGGTAGTGTACCGACATATGACCACTTCTAGATTTTTGGGTGTTGTTGTTTTCCGTACTTACGTTTGTTTGTTAAACATAAGCTTGAGTTTCGATCTCAACCTTTTACATTTCTAGGATATAGCTCACAACATAAGGGTTATTACTGTTTAACACCAAGTGGCAAGATAATTGTTTCTCGACATGTTGTTTTCGATGAAAATCAGTTTTTGTTTCTTGTGTCTGCTACTACTAGTGATCAGTCACCGGCATGTACTCCTTCGTATGTTCCTGTTGTTCAGTCCTTTTCCATTGCAGAGCCTCGACAGATCTCTGATCTTGTATCTTTGCCTGCTAATACTTGTGAATCGACTCACCTTGATTCATCTACATATAGTCCATTACAACCTGCTTCAGTTGACTCGATGACTGATATACGAGAGCCACTTCCTTCTCCTACTAATCCTCCTACTACTCCTACTGTTGCTACTGCTCCTATTGCATCTACTACTAATACTCATGCTATGGTTACTCGATCTAAGGCTGGAGTTTTTAAACCTAAAGCCTTGTCTGTGAATACGGTTGATTTTGAGCCAGCATTTGTTGAGGAGGCTCTTGCTCATCCAGATTGGCGACTTGCTGTTCAGGCTGAATATGATGCATTAATTGCTAACTCTACATTGGAACTTAGTCTTTTTCCTCCTTACCGAAAGGTGATTGGGTGAAAATAGCTTTTTAAGGTAAAGAAAGATCCTGATGAGACAATTGAACGACGGAAGGAACGATTGGTCGCCAAGGGCTGTTCGCAGGTGCTGGTGGTGACTTCAAAGAGAACTTCAATCCAGTGGTCAAACATACCACTATTCGAACCATTCTGGCAGTTACTGTGTCACGTGTATGGCATCTCCGGCAAGTTGATATTAATAATGCCTTTTTAAATGGAGATTTGATTGATGAAGTTTTTATGCAGCAACCTCTTGGCTATGTTCAAAATGGTCCAAATGGTGAAAAGCTGGTGTGTCGTCTGACAAAAACATTATATCGCTTACGGCAAGCTCCTCGTGCCTAGTTTGACAAATTAAAACAGTTTCTAGTGTCTACTGATTTTGTTCTGTCTACATTAGATACATCGTTGTTTGTCAAAGTTTCCTCTGAATTTACTCTCTACGTTCTTGTCTATGTGGATGACATTGTTATTACTGGCAGTTCAGCTGACGAGATTAATTGTTTTGTTCAGCAGTTACACAATAAGTTTGCTTTAAAGGATATGGGTAATCTTCATTATTTTTTGGGCATTGAAGTCAGTCGATCTCCCTCTGACAGTCTTCATTTATGTCAACAAAAATAACATTCGAGAGCTTCTTGATCAGATTCTATGACTAATGATAAAAGTGTGCATACGCCAATGGTCAGTTCATCCATATTGTCTAAAGATGAGGGTGAACGTCTTGCTGATCCACCTGAGTATCGTAGTCTTGCTGGAGCACTTCAGTATGTTGTTTTAATGAGACCAGATAACGCGACCAGATATTGCTTATGCTGTTAATCGGGTGTGTCAGTTCATGCATGCTCCCACTAAAATTCATATGGTGGCTTGAAACGTATTTTACGGTATCTATGTGGCACTCTCTCTCATGGTCTGGTGTTTCGCCGATTTGATCGACTATCATTGGTAGGGTATGCTGATGCAAACTAGGGTTTTGATTTTGATGATCGTCGGTCTACAACGAGATACTGCGTGTACTTTGGTCATACACCTATATCTTGGTGTTCTAAGAAACAGCAAGTTGTTTCTCGGTATACGGCAGAAGCTGAATACCGAATTTTAGCTGCAGCCACAAGTGATATTGCCTGGCTTGTATCTTTGTAGACAGAACTCAAAATTTGTTCTGTTGATTCTTCGACAATATGGTGTGATAATTCTAGTGTAGTAGCTATTACGGCTAATCCTGTACTGCACTCCAAGTTCAAACATGTTGAACTTGATCTGTTTTTTGTTCGTGAAAACATAGCTAGTGGCGCCTTGATTGTTGGTGAAGTACCAGCCTGTGATCAGGTGGTAGATATTCTTACTAAACCATTGTCTGTTTCTCTCTTTACTCGATTTCGTCAACTTCTTCGGATCGTGCCACTCGAGGAAGCTGGGTGAATGTTACAGTATTTAAATTACAGTATGTAAATAATACACAAGTTTCAATAATTAGTAAGGTGGTTAGGCAATTGACAAAATTAGTTTTATTGTTAAGGGTTGTTAACAACAGTTAAGTCTTTCTATTGTGTATATAAACTATGACTATATACTAGATGAGGTAGCTAAGAAATACAGAGTATTACCTTCAGATATTTCTCTTTTAGTTAATTCAGTATTTGTTGAGTTTCTATCACCAACACATTCCGAATCACATGCTTTGGTTTCTAACCCAAGCTCTCGCCATGCGCCACCTATGAGCTTACCTCCTCATCCTCCTGTGGCATCTCTACCTCATAAGAAGAATACAAACTTTGATGAGTATTGGCCTTCCCCAAATTTTTCTGCTTCCCCTTCCCCATTGCCATCCTCTTCCCCCTCACCATCACCGTCCATCCGCATTCCTGGGGTTCATCTGTCAAAAGATCTTTTACGTTTTGAAAGTGCTCCTGTTAACATACCTGTCCGTAAGCTTGCTGGTTCCCCTGCATTGTCCTGCAAGCAAAATTTGCCACCATCTCCTCCCCTTAAAATTTCAAGAGCTGATATTTCTTGGACTGATAATAATATGGGTCCCATGAAATCTGGGGCAACTATCGAGAAGGTATTTCATATATGCCTCATTGGTATGATTTGTGATTCCAACCCTATCTTGCTTTTCTCCTTGGAATTAACTTTCGTTTTGTATCTTATAGCTGTTCTCTTTCGGGAAAGGAGACGGTCAGAAATATTCTGGAGTGAACTCACCCAGAATTTCATTTTTCATAAGCTCCAGTAGGTCTATACAAGACGATTTTGATGACTCTGAGTTTCCTTGTCCATTTGATGTGGAGTATGATGATATGGACCCTGGTAGCAGGTAATGCACGGAACTCCTCATATAAATTGTATTTTTTAGATTAACCCTTTTTGCATCATTTGTCAATAGCTCATACAATTAATTTACATATTTTGCTTTTTAACTTCGAAGTTATTTTTATCCAGATTTCTTGAGGATTTGGCATTTAATTAATTTTTCTTGTGTATTTGAAATTGTGGCATCATTTTTTTTTTGTATTAACATAATTGGCTCAGGACTTGATTTGGTTGCTTTAACTTACCCTGGAGTAATTTGCTAAAGGTCATGTAAGCAAGCCATCATGTGTATGCTAAGACTAATAATTGCCTTTTCTGTTTGAATTTTGTCTTCAACTAATTCTGATCTCATAAGACTGGATGTTAGCAATTGATGAACTTTCTAGGAAACTGAATAATCATTTTTAAGCAAAGTGATTGTGCATTAGAAACTTCAATACCTTGCTGCTAGGAGTCTAAGTAGTGGCATTTCTGGTTCAAGAATCGGGATATATCAGTTATGAAGAGTTTCCAAATAAAGTTTGTTTTCTATTTTTGAGCAAGCCACTCTGGCTGGCATTAAACATTTTCAATATCTAGTCCAGGTAGTAACCTGTAGTGAAATATCTATTTCAGGGATTGGGATAAGTAGTGGTCTATCAATCTATGGAGAGTTGCCAATTAAACTTTGCTTTCCAGTTTTGTGAAATAAAGTAAGAAACTTCACGGTATTATAAATTTAGATATATCAGGTAGTCTGCAAAATTTGTTTTCTAGTTTTCAGAAAGACAGCCTGGTTGGTTAACTTTAAAATGTTTAATAGATATGAAGTTGGATTGTATAACCATGCTGAAGTTTCTTGTGCCAGTTGAATTTAGCAGCAAGCGGTGCTAACTGCTAATCATACTTCAGTTGTTTCTTGCAATGCGCAAGCAGTATCAGTGAATGAATCATATTTTTTTTTGGTATCTTTAATTTTAACATAGTTATATTAACAATGTAGAACTGCAGGAACATGTCTTTAGGTTACATGGTAGGATTGGGGCCGATTTCTGTGTATGACTTAGCCCTTATGTTTGAGGCTGCTGAAACAACAGCTGTCTTACTTTTTATCTTTTGATTGGTGAATGAATTAAATTAATATAAAGACGGGTGATTAAGAGGAGGCCAAAAAACAAAGATGGTTGATTAAGAATGATTTGTTAATGACTAAAGGATATGGTGGTTGCAGCAACGTTCTATGCATCCTTCTTGCTTGTCAGTAATTTGATTTGTTCAGTTTCTTGAGTTACCTCTAAAATTGCAACAAAATGTAGTCGAATGGCTTGTGTCAGTTGCATTTGTAGTAACTCTGATAAACCTTTATTAAAACATGGAACTTTATCAGTCTGTGTTGCTTTCCTGTAATACCAGACACAACAAACTACTTGAAGGATCAAACATCATTTTGTCACTTTGATTTATTTTATGGCATACTCAGATGTATACATGAACAAAGTATTCATATACTAATTTCTACTAGTTAGCTTCGTATTTATAATTATTATATAGGATTATGTTTGGTATTCTTATGATATTCAGATTTAGGGAATAACTTAAATATTTATTTTAGTTTCTAGGAGTTTTTGAATTTGAGATGTTGGGATTATAGATAATGGAGATTTTCATATGTGGGTTGTCAGAGTTGGATTTTTTTTTCTTCTTTATTTCTCGCTAAGGTCATCTATTTCCCCCTTCTATTTAGGGGTGAACAAAATCCGATTCGAATCGAAAAATTCGATAAAAAATTTAAATTTTGAATTAAATAATTCAAGTTATTTGAGTTAATTAAGTTATTCGGATCAACTCGAATAAAAAATTAAATTTTTTAGTTTAACTCGAATATGAATTATACAATTTGAGTTATCCGAAAATCCGAATAAGAAAAGACAAAACTACATCGTTTTGATAAAATTTTACTTTTTTAAAAGTTAAAATTCAAAATAATTAAGTTAAAAGACAAAATTATTATATTGTTCATGCAGTTAAATAATCTTCTACTTCGTCTACTAGTTAAGTAATTGGTCTATCTAAACGTAACATTAAATACAAATAATAGGATTCGTTAACTCGACTCGATTTAACTCGAAATTTTTTTACTTGATTCGATTCGATTCGATTCGAAAAAAAATTTAAATTGAGTTCGGTTGCTAAAATAGGATTTACTAACTAAAAATTTTTTAACTTGATTCGACTCGATTCAATCGAATACTCAACCCTACTTCTGTTTTTATTTGATTCTCCAGTTTCTCTCTTTCCTCCCCTATTCTTTATTAGCCTACTTCACGTTTTTGAGGTTCCATGAAATTACCATGGGTGAAGAAATCCAAAAGTTCTAAAGGTAATTTGAACATTTGACATTCTCTTTTCTGCAATTGTTAGCTCAAAATGTTCCCTCAGGAAAATCCTTTAACCATTAACTTAAGCAGGATCGTTAATCGAAAATGAGTCATGGAATTCATATCCAAAGCCACAATGAGTCGTTTTAAGATTTTCTGATATTGGAGAGAACGCCTTATACCCTTTGTCACGATCATTATCTTAATTGTCACGAAATGGAATTGCTATTTTTCTTTCCCTGAATTATTTGGGTAAACTGAATTGGCCTGCTTTGCATACTATGTAGACCCGAGTCTTATGATAGAAAAGGAAATCCATCTGATCCAAACGAGACAGGATTGTTTATGAATAGAAAATCCCAAGATGCTGCAGTTGGTGCTTTTGTACGGTTGCTGAAGAAAGCCTCTCCACTTCGCCAAGACATACCGAGTTCGATTAATTTTTCAGAAGCCTCGAGGCCAGAAATGTGGAATAACAACTTCCAATAGCAAAACCAGAACATAGAGGCTGTGACCGTTGAACATGATGCTTCTTCAATTATTACATCTTCTAGGCTTGTTGCATCAATGACAACGGCGGATGCATTAGAGGAACTTCGGAGTTACAAAGAGATGAAAAACTTGTTGCTTAGTGAAGGTGGTAAGTCTTGCATACCTGCCAATTTAACCGTTGGGGCTAAACATTTTGGCAAAGGTACATAAGAATGATCAACTTATGTGATATTGGTATAGTTGCATATATGTACAGCGCTATGGTTTGAAAGACTACTACTACATGCTATTAGAGGTGTGCATGGGCCGGGCTGGATTTGGGCTGGACCCAGACAAAATTTTAGGCTCTTTTTTAGGTTCGGGGCCGGCCCAAAATATGGGCCTAAAAATTTGTTCAAGTCCGGCCCGAAATAAAATTGTTAAGTCCGAGCCCGGCCCGGCCCGGCCCATATTATTTTTTAACCTTATTTCATTAAATAATTTTTTTTTAAAATATAATAAATCAAATACATTTAAAATAAATATTAAAACAAGAAACAAATAAAAAATGATACTAAAACAATTCTTAAAACAATACACAAATTGAAAATATAATAAAAAGTGATTATATTAAAATTAAAAATAAAATATAAATATGATTAAAAATAAAAATATATATATTTAGTATATAATTTGGGCCGGGCTGGGCCAAAAAAGCTTAACCCGAGCTTTACCTGAAACCTCCCATTTTTCGGGCAGACCTTCGAGTCGGGCCGAGTAGCCTGACCCATGCACACCTCTAGATGCTATACAGCTGAAGCCATTTTCCTCTTTTTGTGATCATAGGAGTATATATCTACAATATATGTGTTTTTGGTTAAGATTTATGTTAACAACAGAAGGGTTATCTGTTGGCCCCGAAAACTTTGTAAAATACACTTTTGTCTCTGATCCTAAGTAACATAATTGCACATAATTTTAGATGTTGGGTAAGGGTGGCGCATGCTTTAATATACAGGCTTGCTGATGCCGTCGTTTCTATTATTTTGCTTTTCTCCTTTGTTCCCCCTCCTGCATATAGATTTTGAGTAGAATGAAGGTATGAGTTTCTAATACAAATGTTTAATACGGATATATTTACCTGTTTTAGAAGGGTTTTCTTTTTGTTTAAAGTTATTTTAGATATATTTGAAGTATCATAACCTGATATATTTGGAAGATTATAATTCTATAGTCACTTAAAAGAAAAAATATTATAAAAAACATTTTAAAACAAAAAATAAAATAAAATAAAATAAAATAGTAAAAATTTAGGATTCTAGTGAATTGATAGAATATCGATTCAACCAATACTTCTTTTTTCACTTATTTGAAAGGTTAAGATTCACTCATTATTTTTTCATCTACTAATATCTAATATAATGATTATTATTATTTAAATATGTAGGGTCCATCTATCGCTTTCGAATCGAAGAAAATAAATGACTTTGCGCCCAAAACCATAAGAGACTCACGGCATTGAAGGTAATGAACACGGCAGCATGCATGGGGACCATGAGGAATGTCCACCTCCCTTTTTGTTTACAAGTGCTTTTTCTTATTTTTATATTTAAATAATAATAATTAAATTCTTAGTTTTAAATTTAAAATTTAATTTTCATTTTTATTTTTTAATTTCTAATATAATTAGTCTTTATATTTTTATAATGCTACTAACTAGTTCAAATAATTAATATTGTTAACATTTTTATTAAAACATTACGTGGTTACATATAACTCGATCTTTGCAGAATGTCAATTAAGCCCAAAACATTCTCAACTTGGAAACTGAAATACTCTAAATACTCAATTCAGGGTTGTATAATGCAACCAGGGCTAGTGATACATGAACGGATGTGTGCTTCACATCAGGAAAGAAAACATCGAGCAAATCAACTCCCTCCACTTGATTGTCACCCTACTTTATATAAAATTGCTACAATCCAAAATCTATGATTCCATTGAACTTCTCAATATCGAAATTTGTTGTCGCCATCCTTGAACAAGATGATTGCAAAATCTGAACCAAGCTCTTTTACTAGTTTGTTAGGGATTGACTCGTCTAAATAACGAGAGAGTAAACATGGAGAAGAACGAACACAAATATTTTACTTGAAAAATAGTCAAAGAAGAAAAAACCCCGAAAAAAATAATTATTGACTTTTCACTAAATGAGTAAACAAATGAGAGTACAATATAGAGAAAATAAATCTAATTGTACTAAATCTACAAATCCAAACCTAGAAAACAAAGCCCTAACTCTAATAGAGCAAACCCGAAAACAAAACCTAACTCTCATAGAGTTTTCTCAATAAGGGTTAGAGAATTCTCTCCATATTTACCATGAAAACTGTCACCAAACTCAATTGTGGCTACATATTGACACCCCCAAAAGAAAAGCCTTTAATTGCCTTTTTACTTGGTCTTCCAAAAAAAAGGATGCAAGTCCCATTAAAATATGCTAAGATTAGAGGTCTAATCATATTAAAATATCTCTAGATTAATTAGAGTTTAATTGGGAAAATATAGCAGAATTTAACTGTGAGAAGAAACCTGATTTATGTGGGGAAAACGTCATCACGTTACAACGTACCCATTTGCATCGTCATGACATTGTCCATTGTCACAACGTCGAGAAGCTTCTTGTCGTGACGTTGCTATTTGTCTAGCTAAAAATATAAGGCGTATCCCACAAATCTCCACCTTGACGCGTATTTACCATACATTCTTCTCCAGACCCCGTCACGAGCCAAACTCAATCTTTGCAGAATGTCAACAAAGCTCAAACCGTTCTCAAATTTGGAAATCGAAAGACTCTTAATCTTCAAATCAAGGTTGTATAATGCAACCAAAGTTAGTGATATACGAACAAATGTGTGCTTTACAATTTGAAATTTGTGATTCCATCAAACTTCTTGATATTAAAATTCGTTGTCATCATTCCTGAATGGGTTGGTTGCAAAATCTGAATCAAGCTCTGATACCAGTTTGTTGGGGATCGACCCATGTAAACAACGAGATTGTAAAAGTGGTGAAGAACGAATACAAATATTTTAACTATCAAAAAGGGAAAAACCATGGCACAAGAGGTATCGACTTTTCATTAAATTAGTAAACAAACGAGAGTATAATATGAAAAAAATAAACCTAAATGTACTAAACGTGCAAACCTAAATCTTGAAAAAAAAACCCTAACTCTCTTAGAGTAAACTCAAAAACAAACCCCCAACTCTCACAGAGCTTTCTTAAAAAGGGGTACAAGATTCTCTCCATAGTTACCACAAAAACTCTTACCAATACTCATCTGTAACTACATCTTGTCGCCCCCAAAAGAAAAGTTATGTAGTACTACATTTTTAATTGTCTTTTTAATTGGTATCCCAAAACAGGAATACAAGATCGATTTAAATAGGCTAAGATTAGAGGTCTAATCATACTAAAATATCCCTAAAGTAATTAGAGTTTAACTAAGAAAAGATAGTAGAGTTTAACTAGGAAAAGAAATCTGATTTATACGGGGAACACATCGCCACATCGCAATGTCCCCATTCATGTCATCACGACATCGTAACATTGGGAAGCTTCTCAGCGTGACATCATCGTCTATTCGACCAAAAGTATGAGGCATACCCCAGACTTTGTAAATTTGAAATTTAGTTCATGTATTGTTATTTCTAGGAATTTCGTGTATCTACATTCTAGATTTCAAATCAGGTCCAATTGTTAACATTGTTAAAGTTTTTGGTGTGACATTTTGAAATAAGAAAAATACTCACTTGATAGCCATGTAACTAAAACAATGATGTTATAATAAACCTAAATTTAATAAAATAAATTAGCAATGTTAACAATTAGACTTGTATTTTTAAATTGAAAAATCGAGGACTAAATTCCTTAAAATAAAAAGTAAAATGATTGAATTCAAAATGTACTAAGAGTATAAAAGATTATATCACATTTTAACTTATATAAATTTATTAAAATCTCCATATCATTATAATAAATTATGAAAAATATATTATAAAGCTAGACATAAACACAAAATAGATAACAATTATTTTGTAAATTGAATTTTAATAATAAACAATGCAAAATGTTAAAAAGTAAAAAGTAATAGAATGAAATCCAACCCCGCATTGATCTCATTTCTTTGTCGATTAATCTGACATTCCCAAATCTCTTGATATCCTCTATAAATGTCATTAAGTTTCCAAATGTAAATGTTTTTTCCTTTTTCCCTTACCGTCTACTATTTGAGCCAAAATATTAACATTATCTTTGAAAATTCCCACCGTGAGGCCACTCCTTTTTGCATGAAATAATGCTTCCCGGACTACAAATAATGTCCCTTGTTGTATGTCATCGAACTCCACTGTTTTACCAAATGAGAACAGTCGCTCTTGGTTGTGGTCCATCGACGCGCATGCTACTCCTGTTCTAGCTGGGTCTCCCTCCCTTGCAAATGGATAACACTAGTCGCGCAGGGAAATAAGGATCCCATATTCATTTTTTTCTTCTTTCATGGAAAATTCCAACGTCGGTATTGAAAAGTGTGTACGTGGACTTGCCAAGTGAAGTGAAAGGCCAAATGTCTCACGTTTCTTTCTATTTCATGAAAGCTTCCTAAAAAAGACAAATGGTTTTTTCTTTTTTAATTACAAACAACATTTGGGTCAACTAAATTAAATCATTACGCGTTTTAATAAGAAAGTTGACTAAATTATTAGTAAATTTACATTTTAGTCACTCAACTTGAAAAAATTAAAACAATGATCATTGAATTATTTGAAAATTTTTATTTAAGTCATTGAGTTGTTAATTTTTTTTTCTTTTTTAAGTTTGACTAACGAGTTTCATGTGACAATTTGACTATCAGTACGGCAGATCAGTATCTATCACTAAGTAGAAGAACATAATATCTTAGATCAAATCGATTTGATTGTCAATATCAAATATCAGAGAATCACGTTGTTTGAATTTTTGTTTGTAGATTCGTGAAATTTAAAGTTGTTTCGTGAAAAGAAATTAAACTGTAAAAGAGAATGGAAGTGGGAGCTTTCAATTGAAAAACATATAACAATAATTTTAACAACCCAATGACTTAAATGAAAACTTTCAAATTATTCAATAATCATTTTATAATTTTTTTAAGTTAAATTACCGAAACGTAAACTTATTAATAGTTTAATAACTTTAAATAAAATTTACCATTAATAAATAAATAAAACATCGGAGGAATTCGTGATCTTATTTGTGAAAGTAAAAAATCTACCATTAATTTAGCAGATAATAATTCACACAAGAAATGGTTTTAAATTCCTGAAAAGAAAATTGAGCGCCAGAATTAATTAATCAAAGAATTATAATTAAAGTCTTTTGTTCCAATTGAGCGACAACTTGACCAAAACTTTAATCGAAGGATTAATTCTGATGTTTATGTATTTGACGGGTTTTTTACTTATATAATATAAAATAATAAAAAAAATACTAAAATGGTACTAAAGTCAAGTTATTGACAAAAATGGTATGCGCAGGGTGGTGCCGCCTATTGCAGAGGCGTGACCACCCTACCACCTGACACAAACAGTTGAAAATAGTTGAAAAAAGTAAAAAAAATGAATCTGAAAAAAAATTGGAAAAAAATAAAATACTGTTCTTGCCTTTGTCAGAGGCGGCACTGGTCTTGCCTCTGCCATAGGCGGCACCAGTTGATGACATGGCAGAGGCGGCACCGACACCCCAATTCCCTATTTAAACCCCTTAGTGTTAAAACGAAGCACACATCAGTGAAAAAAATCTTGCAGAAGAAGAGAGGGAGGGAGAAGAGAAGAAAACAAGAAAGAAGGAAAAAAATTTCAGTAAAAAAAAGATTACAGAAGAGAAGAGAGGGAGAAAGAAGAGAAAAAATAGAAGGTATCTTTCTCTTTTTTTCGTTTTTAAATAGAACAAATTATGATAAGAAAAAAAATATTTCGTTAGCATTAATGTAGTTTGTTTAGTGTTATTTTTATGTTTTGTTTTAAAAGTTATTTTGTTTATTGTGATTTTTTAGTAAGTTTTGTATTTAGATTAATTATGTGTTTATTGTGAATGTTATGTTTTATTTTAATATATTTAAAATTACATATTGATTAATTAATTTTTTATTTAAGTAAATTATTTGTTGTTTGAAATTGTTTTGAGAAATTTTGTTTATTTTTTAACAGATTGAGTATTGAAGATGGATAATCAGTTTTTCGTATGCGTTTATTTCGATGGAATCATCTTGACATCAACCATTGGATGCATATTTGAATGTCGGAAACAAATACCAATGAGATTTAATAGAAATGTCTCGTTGGATGATATGAAGGGAAGAATTAACGCAAAAATTGTTAGACGTTGTGGGAGAAGGATCTCGAAACTTTTTTACAAGTTTCCTATTTCGACAGATCCCATTAAATTCACCGAAATGAAACTTGTAGACGACGAAGACGTGGAGACAATGATCGCTCTTTACTGTGGGAATGGGAGTAACAAAAATGCACCGATTCATTTATTTGCTGAGTTAGCCGGTATGGAGCAAAATGATGATCTCAATGCATATGATGAAGAACATGGAGCTCAAGAACCGTGCATGGTGGCTCCAATATCATACGTTGATAGTGAATCGACTATACATGAGAGTGATATCGATCTTAATGTTACACCCGATATTGATGTGGTTGGTGATAATGGATTCGATAGTAGTGATCCTTGTGATCAAGAGGTCGATAGTGATACTGATCCCGATGTGGACGATGTCCCCGATGATATTGACGATGAAGACATGAATGACGATGGAAGCATTAACGCGTTATCGGTCAGGAACCAGATGCGACGCATTGTGATACACAATAATCCTAGGCCACACATGTCGCTCATAGACCCCAACGCGGCGCATGCAGTTGAGTTCCCAGAGTACCCTGAAATACTTCCTGCTCACCGGCTGGCCGTAAGTTCAGAACCTAAGGAGTTGTTCGTAGGCTAGAGATTCGCAAGTAAAGAAGAGTGTGTTTTTGCTATTAAGCGGTATAGCATGAATATATCAGTGGATTACAAAGTTGCAGTGTCTAAATCGACATTATATATTAGGGAATGTTGGAAGTCGGCGGAAGGCTACAATTGGCAGGTACGAGCTGCATTTATTCAAAATTCGCAGATGTGGGAGATATGCAAATTTGTTGGGCCTCACACATACACATCAACACATATGTCAGAAGATCATGAAAAACTTGATTCCAAAACTATCTGTATGTGTATCATGCCAATGGTGAAGGACATGCCGAAAATTAAAGTTTTGGTACTGATAGCCGAAATGCAGACACGATTTCAGTATTAAATATCATATCGAAAGGCGTTGATAGCTAAACAGATGGAAATGGAGCAATTGTATTGGGATTTCGATTCGTTGTATAACGAGCTACAGGGATGGATAGCCGCTACGCGAGAATACATACCGGAGACTGTAATTGAGTTACAGACACGACCTTATTACGACCTTGGATGACCAATTACAGTCGGGAAACAAATTTTCATCGGATGTTCTAGACTTTTGATCTATGTGTACGCGCATTTCCCCACTGCAAGCCATTTGTGCAATTGGATGGACCTGACTATATGGAAAATATACACAGATCTTACTTCTTGCAGTTGCTTAAGATGGCAACAGGAACGTGCTCCCGATAGCATTTGCCATCGTAGATAAGGAGAACATAAAATCGTGAGAATTATTCCTTACCAACCTGCGAAGGTATGTTATTAGCAACGATAATATTTGCATCATCTCTGATAGAGAGAAATGATTAATTGCTGCCATTAGACGTTCCAGTATACCATGGAGATCCATTTACTGCGTTTGACATATCGTGGCTAACTTCCATCGAGATTATAAGAATGCAGACTAGAAGAGACAAGTTTTGAAAATGGGTAAATGATTACCTTATATTTTCAATATAAGTTTTAATGTTTTAGGGCAATATTGTAACTTATCTTTTCTTTATACATATACAGCGCATGAGCTAGAGCCACACATTTTTCGCCAAAGAATGATTCAACTTGAGAGTGACATGGAGGGTCAAACAAATACATCTTTCTGACAGTGGTTGGGTACTATGAAGCTGTGGCAATGGGCTCAAAGTTTTGACAAGGGCTTTCGTTATGGTCAGATGACCACAAACTTAGTGGAGGGGGTCAACGCTATGTTGTTGAAAACACGACATCTTCCGATTTCATCTGTCTTCTCGGCTACATTCTACAGGTTGGCTACTTTGATGCCAAGAATGGGTCAACAATAAGTCAACCAAATGGAGACAGAACACGTGTTTGTCGAAGATGTTAGAGATGCAATGGTTGTAAACCGTCGGATGGCGAGGTCGATGAATGTAGAAATATATTCACGACACCTTGAAACGTTTCGTGTTGCGGAGACCATTAGTCGTCGACCTGGCATACCACCTAGGTCCTATGGAGTTGATCTCTGGAACAGACGGTGCGATTGCAAGAGATTCCAAATACTTCATTATCCATGTGCGCATGTCATGGCAGCATGTGCTAAAATGAACCTTAATGTTGAACAATTTATCGATGATGTATACACACTTGAGCGCACGTTATGTGTCTGGGAAAATGAGTTCCCCGTCCTACCTGACCTATCTACGTGGGAGGTACCTCTGACGACTTTCGAGCTTGTCCCAGACAGAGGGCTACGTAGGAATCAGAGAGGTCGTCCGCAATCATCTAGAATCTACAATGAAATGGACATTAGGGAGAAATTTGATGGTAAGCGTTGTGGATTATATAGGTTAGCTGGTCATTCCCGAAACAAATGCCCGCAACAAAACTATCATGTTGGACAATCATCACGATCCGGTAGAAATTGAGCTTATGTTGTAATGTATTTAATTTATATAAAAAAAATTATATTGCAAAGTTTGTTCCAATTTGATTAATGTTGTAATGTATTTAATTTATATAAAAAAATTATATTGCAAAGTTTGTTCCAATTAGATTAATGTTGTAATGTATTTAATTTATATTAGTATACTAAATTTGTTACAAGTTTTAGTGTTTTAATGTTAAAAAATGTCCAAATTAATCTAATTTACGTTATGGTTAAATATTGTTCTAATTTTCAAAGTTCCAATTAATCTAATTAAATATATTAAAAAAATACAAACTTTTTAATATCAAAACCCCAAGAGACCCCTAAAATTGATGGTTCGATGGTGTAGTCCTAGGGGTATATTTCTGCAGAGGTCGACGTTCACGTTGTGGGTGATTGAGACAACCAACATCCTCTTCAGTCGCAGGTGAGGGTGTCTGATACATAGAAGAAAAATCATATGGCTCGAATGGCATAGACGAACTTGAGCCGGGAGGAATGCCATGCTGCGGTGGATACAACCCAATAGGAGTGAAGTACTGCAACGGATAGGGGTTGGGGGTAGTGCTATAATACAGTGGATATGGGCCGGGAGAAGTGTTGTGCTGCGGTGGGTACGACCCAAAGATATCAAACCCATAATGGTATCCGCCCCCTGACGAGCCCGGGAAATAGTCATTGCTCGGCAAATTCGGATGATAAGAAGTATCGACTGAATGTGAATGTGATGACGAGCCCGGTAAATAGTCATTACTCTGGAAATCCGGATGATAAGAAGTATTAGCCGAATGTGAATACGATTGCTCAGACTCGGCCTCTGGCTCTGGGTCAAGCTCAGGATCTGGATTTGGATCGGGCTCTATATCGACCACTGGCTCGTATGCCTCAGATCGCTGCATGTGCGGTGGGATTATAGTAGACTACCCGCCAAGTAAATATGGCTTCCCCATACTAGAGTACCATTGTATGTACTCTAACGATGGTCGCAAATCGGAAGAAATATCCATCTGAGGTCTTCGAGCCATCCGATTCTCCCACACTGCAACAAATCTTCGGTACGTAACCCCCCAATGCTGTCCATGTTTCCCTCTTTTGTTGATGTCGTGAACCTCTCTCACCTGCATTGGCGGATCCGGGATATACTGGATGCAACCAAACTATCGTAGTACTCAATCCCCGTGGTACCACTTGACTACATTAAAACTGATAATTGGTGCATTAGTACACCACAATTGAGAATCAACGTAGGCAGACGAGGGTATATATAACACCCCTAACCCGTATCCGTCGCCGGACTAGGATTACGAGGCATTACTGAACAAAAAAAACAAAAATTCCAAACATTTAGATATTCATACAAGTCATACTCATAGATATATTAAACGCATGGCTAACTAAATATTAAACATACTTTATTTATATTTATACATATCAAAACCGAGTGACCAACCATAGCCAATTCCACCTATCATCATTTTCTTTTCAATTTTAATTCATCACAAACAAATATACATTCGCACATGAAAACATGTATAAACATCTTAGAAGTTACATTTTCTAAACTCATTATCCAAATATATTTTACCAAACCAAAAACCTAAACCGAAACAAATAATTATATCATAAAATTTATATATATATATGAGATAATCATTTCATCAATCCACTTTCAAATTTACTAACATCAACGAACCATTATCAAACATACCATATATATCACATACTTCATTCACTTATAATTTATAACACATCAACTAAAAGTAAGCTCAAACCATATCCAAGTATGAACGAATCTATCATGGAAATTAAGCCATTTTCGTATGGCTAAAGTTATACATATTCAAGGTCGAACAAAATACGTATTAGCTTATACATGCCAAAAGTTTAAAAATAAACTTTTAAAAGTACCGAAAGTTGACGATAGTGAGGATGACTTCAATCACGATCCCTAAACTCGTAACTTACAACCAAAATCTATAAAATAGAATAACAAAACATACGAAGTAAGCTAACTTAGCTTAGTAAGCTTTAAGTAATTTAAATAGCTTAAATGAATGATCAAAACATTTTATACAAGCCGAAATGTACCATCAAAGATATAGTTTACTCAAATAATTTACCTTGGCCGAATATTCAAGATCAAATATAATACCACATAAATACTTACCTATATATCCAAATTCGAAAGATACATTATATTATCTCATAAGGCCGAATATATATAAGTTCAAGATATATTATCACAATAATCCAATATTCCAACTCAATAAATCAACACATATGACCGAATATACGAATTCAATATAACCTCACATGTATCGAACGTATATAAATATAAGTTCAATATAAACTCACATGTAACCAAATACACGTGTTCAAAATAAATTCACATGTAATCGAATACTCAAGTTTCATATACGCTTACTTGTACTTACCTGTTTGGCCGAACATATACAATGTTTTACAGCTTAATTTTAATTGTTCAATATCCACAATATCTTAAACTCTCTAATCATAAACTTGAGAACAATTCACCGGTATAAAACCTGCTAGGCATAAGCCTGATTCAACACCGGCACAAGGCCTGCTAGACCCAAGGTCTGAAATTCATTCACCGGCAGTAAGCCTGCTAGGCACGAAGCCCGAACAAAGTCACCAGCACAAGGCTTGCTAGGCTCAAAGCCCGAACATCACAAACATATAATCATTCCACAACATTTCACATATATCGAATCGTATAATATTCCATGCAACACATACACATTTTCTAAAGCTTTGATATCATTCAAATACAACTTAATCACATTAATTCATTGACATATCTCATTCAGCTATCAAACTAATACATTATAAAATTCGAATCATCATATTAAATCATTCTATGTTCAAAATAAACCATGCTTAATTACTTAAAGACTTACCTTGGATATCGACGGACGTTACAAATCAACTATTCAACTATTTTTATTTTTCCCCGATCCAAGTCTCATTTCCTTTGTTCTTGATCTATATAATTTCAAATTAACCTCATTTAAACACAATTTCACTCAATTTAATCCAAAAACACATAAATAGAAAAATTACTATTTTACCCCTGATATTTCATATTTTTACTATTTAGTCCTAATTGCACAAAACACAAAATACACCAAATCTCACAACAACATAGTTGGGCCGAATTTTCAACATACTCATACTAGTCCATATATTTTATTTATTTTTAATTTTAGCCCTTCAATTTATTATTTTTTCAATTCAGTCCTATTAACTCAAAATCATCAAAAACTCCAATACAAAACATGTTAATCTAAAACATATTTTTCATATTTCATCATCAAACAACAAAAATCACAAGCTCTTATCAATGGAATAACTCAAAATATTCATCAAAATAAAAAAAATAAGCATAGGTCGAATAGTACTCGAAGCAACGATCTCAAAAACGTAAAAATTATCAAAAACCGAAACCAAACTAACCTTGAATTTGGATCAACAATGGCCAAATATCATGTGCTTTCTCTTTTGCTTTTCTTTTACTAGCTTCGGTCAAATAAAAATGAATACATGCATGTTTTCTTTTTATGTTTTATTATATTATAACATATTATTCCATTAAAAAAATTTAACCTTTTAATTTTAATATAAAATCATTATAATCTAAAGCCATCACCGTCCACTACTCATAAATTTGGTCTAATTGCATTATAAATGCCTCTACTTATAAAGACAACAACAATTTATCACTTTCACATTTAACCACCAGCTTTTCCTTTTACGCGATTAAGTCTTTTTATTTAATCGGACACTCAAACAATAAAATTAAATCACAAAAATTTCAAAGATATTAATTCACACATAATGAACACAAAAAATAATTTTTAAATATTTTTCTGACTCGGATTCGTGGTCCTGAAACCACCGTTCCGATTAGGGTCTAAATCGGACTGTTACAGTATAATAGCCGCAATTTCTGGTCTACGATATGGCATCCATATAAACTGCATGATTAATACCATGGTTAAAATTTAACACCATTCGAGTAAGATATACAAAGCAATTACATGTCACGAATATTTGAATAGCTTACCCCTTCCTCGGCATGTTGTTCAATCATTAAACGATATATCGGGATAGTGTACGACCTCCCGATACCCAGATAAATACTCCATCTACGAAAACAATTTTCAAGTAAATATAGTATCGTTAGAATAGTATCATTATAAAGAAATTGTCAATTGCTAACAAGTTAAATTTTATCACCTGTTAACTAGCAGAAATACGTATGGTTGGTGACTAATCGATGCCAAAAATGGCATCCAATAAAGAGCCCATGATTGCAACAATACAAGGCATCCACCCATGTCTATGGCATCAGGTTTTATCGTCCGACAAAGCTTATGATACAACATAGCCAGAACTGTGAAACCCTAACTATACGAGTTAACATTACGCAAATCAGCTAATAGAGGTAAATACTGGAGATGAACCTTGTTGTTGTTGGAATTGGGCATCAGTACACCCCCTATGATATGCATAATGTACGCTTGAGCTGCGCACACCAACTCTTTATGATATGCATAATGTACGCTTGAGCTGCACACACCAACTCTTTTTCAGTGGCATTAACTGATAAATGCTGAAAATTGGCTTTTAGCCATGTAAATTTCAACTCCGAAAAAGTAGAATTAGCATCGCCGAGCGAGACTCCTAGTAGGCTATAACAAAGTGCAGCTGGCTCAGCTATCGCACTTACGCCCGTGACGGCATCCCCGTCGATTGGGAGCCCAAAGTGCAATGCAACATCCTCTAGAGTGACAGTGCACTCCCCACACGGCAAATGAAAAGTGTGGGTCTCTGGTCGCCAATGCTCGACCAATGCAGATATTAAATCATACCGCAAATTGAACGTTCGGGTCAATGCTGCTGACCCGAATCCAGCTAGCTCCAAGTAGGGCATCAGTCGTGCATCTGGGGAATATCCTAAACCATTCACCCGACCCCTTAATATGCGATACGAGTCCTGACAGTGTTAAATTACAGAAAATAGTTATAATAACATAATTTATTTCCTTAAATTACGTAAATATTTTTTTAATAGAACCCGTGATTAACAAATAACAATATTTTACCATCTTATTAACTGTGTCATATATGTGAGGAACATCATTCTTGATCAATGAAGCCATTGCGATGCCTGCAATTTCAAAAATAAATTTCAATTATTAATTTTAATGTTTGATGGATTTTAAATATTTATTAGAATAACTAAATTTTATATATTACTTTTAATTACAAAAAAATAGCAAACAGTGTTTTCAACAACATATATTTTTGCTATACTACATTAAAAAAATAAATATATCCAACTCAAATACAAATGTTTTTATTATAATTTAAAATATATAAAATAAGTAAAATATTTTGGTTTAAAATATAATATATTTAATACACCCGACATGTAGTTTAATATATTTTAATTTAATTTATTAGGAAATAAAAAAATTTGTATAATATTTTAATTTAATAAGTAAAATATTTTAATTAAATTCATTGGGAAATAAAAATTTTTTGTATTTCTAATTTTTTTAAAATTTTCAGATTCTATTTTTTAAAATATATTATTTTCATATTTTATTTTTATCTTATTTTAGTACATAATGTTTCAAATGTATTATTTTAGTGTTTTTAAAATAACCTTGATTTTGTCTCTTTGTTTGTATTTCTAAAATATTCGGATTTTAATTTTTAAAATATACTATTTTCGTATTTTATTTTTTATCTTATTTTAGTACATAATGTTTCAAATGTATTATTTTAGTGTTTTTTAAATAACCTAATTTTGTCCCTTTGTTTATATTTTTAAAATTTTTGGATTTTATTTTTAAAATATACTATTTTCGTATTTTATTTTTATATTATGTTTCGTATTTTATTCTATTTTTTTCATATTCTATTTCTTTTCGTATTTTATTTTTTCATTAATATATTTGTTTCATATTTTCTTTTTTATACTATTTTTATAAAATCGTATAAAAACCACATCACACAAAAAATAAAAAAATTAAAATAATTAGAATATAACATGCCAAAGAAATTTTATAAAAAATATATCTAATCAACCTGAAACACAAGTTTTTTACCCCAATATTATAAAAAAAATTATACACGAAAATGGGTTGCCAGCCGGATTAATTACGAAAATAGTATATTTTTTTAGGTCGCGCCTACTTGACAGGCGCAACCTATTTTTTTAATATTAAAAATTTTTTTGTTTAAAAAATTATTATTATTTTAATATTTATATTAATATATGTGTAAAAATACGGGTTTTGTACGGGTAAAAAATACCTAAAACGGGTCGAGCTTGTCAGGTAGGTGCGACTAGTCGCGCCTGATAGGTAGGCCCAACACCCCCCACCTGCTCCTACTGCTACCGGATAAAGTATGCATTATTAAAATTAAATTAAAATATTAAATAAGAAATAAAATTATAAAACAATATGTTATTTGGAAAATAACTATTATTGTAATGAGATACATGTTTTATTAGATATAAGTATTTAAAATTTTGTTTTTGTAATGTGATACATGCGTAAATCTATATATATATAATCATATAAGTGAATCTACTAATACATACTTTATTTGGATAAAGTATGCATTATTAAAATAAAATTAAAATATTAAATAAGAAATAAAATTATAAAACAATATGTTATTTGGAAAATAACTATTATTGTAATGAGATACATGTTTTATTATGTATAAGTATTTTAATTTTTATTTTTGTAATGTGATACATGCGTAAATATCTATATATATAATCATATTAGTGAATCTGCTAATACATACTTCATCCGGATAAAGTATGCATTATTAAAATTAATGGTTTGTTTAAACATACTAGTTGAGCCTGTCAGATAGGCGCAACATGTATGTATGTTCCCTTACATATACCCGGGTTCTATACTAACACGAAAAAAAATAATATAATAATAATTTTTTAAACAAAAAAATTAATATTAAAAAAATGGGTTGCGTCTATCAGGTAGGCACGACCTAAAAAAAATACCATTTTCGTATTTAATCTGACTAACAACCCATTTTCGTGTATAATTGTTTTTTATAATATTGGGGTAAAAAACCCCTGAAACACACTTAACAAATAAGTTACATAAAATAATAATAATAAAACGTTCTTTACACATAACATACATAAGCTTTTTTATTTCAATAAAAATTAAAAATAAATTAGGAATGAATGAATAAAAATATAAAATAAATACAAACATACCTTAATATCTCTTTTTAATCAAATAACACCTCGCGAAAAAATAAATTTATAAATTAAATCTAAATTAAATCATATTCAAATCAACAATAATAATAGTGTAGTGTCTAAAATACTTGTTTAAAAAAATTTTACCCTATTTTTCCTTCTTTTTCCTTCCCTCCCTCTTCTTCTCCTTCTCTTTTTCTTTTTCTTTTTTCTTCCCTTCCCTCACGTCTTGCTCCTTCTTCTTCTTCTCTTCTTTCTTTCTTTTCTCTCCTTTCTTCCCCAAATGAGCTAGGGGACCATAATATATGGTCCCAACAGAGAAGAAGCCAAAACCCCCCAAAACCCCCGTGACTGAAAAGTCACATCTGGTGGCAGTAGGAGCAGCGGTGCCGCCATTAGCACTGGCACCATCGGTGCCGCCTGTGGCAGGCCCACCACCAGTATCTACAACCTTTTTTTTCGTTTCAGTCAGCTTTTTTTTTAACTATTTTTTTAACTATTTTGTGTTAGAGACCAGGGTGGTGCCGCCTCTGGCGGTGGCGTGACCACCCTGGTCATACCATCTTCGTATTTAAATTTAAAGTTGTATTGTTTAAGTTTTTTTTAATACCATCTAGCTAAAAAATTCGTATTTGACTCTCTTTTTTCAAACAAAAGCATTAACTTCTTTCCTTTTCAAAAAGCATAAACTTCATAAAGATGGATGGTTTTGTTAATTTGAGCATAGGTAATAATAATTCTATAGTGTGAGTGATTTGGAATGATCAAGGGAATTGAATTTTGGACTTCAATCACTCTTTAGGGATGTGTTCATCTTTAAAGTTGAACTACAGGGTATTTTTGATGGGCTAAGTTTTTTACAAAATCGAGGCTTGAATAGATCATCAATTCACATGGATAGCCTTGAGGTGATCCTTGTTTTGCAAAGGAGTTTTACAACTAGTTCGAGATCAACATTAGTTAGGTGGATCCAATAGAAGCTACGAAATTTCGAACATTGGGAGATCAGACATGTTATGAGAGAAGTTAACTCAGTCACAGATCGAATTGTTAAGATAGTGTTTGTGAAGATGGAGAGAGTTAATATTTTGGCTTTTACTCCTACAAATCTTTTAGTATTCCTTGAAAGTGACAAAATTAACGGTGCTTTTGAGCTTTCGATTGTATTAGTGTAGCAACATCTCATAAGCTTTGTTAATATTAAACTTTTAATTATAGGATAGGTAATTTTTAAATCTTTCTTTTGCTTTTTTTATCTTCAATAGCTCATAAAATTATGGGAACAATTACATTAGTTGATATATATATACATTGGCGGATACAAGGTGCAGGTAGGGGTCGTTTCTTAATTTTTTAAAATTTACATAATACCCCATTTAAGATGATTTTTATTACATTAAATTCTCTACAAATTTAAAATTTTCCCCTTTCAATCTTAAAATAAAAAATCCTACCCCTTTTAAATTATCTAGAAATTTTAAATTTTAAATATTTTAAAAGAAGTTACAATAAAAAATAAATCATCAATTTTTAATATATATATAACAACTATTATCAAGGTTAAACTTTAATTTTATTCATATTTCAAATCATAAATATATATATGTATATTTTAATTATTAAATAATTATACATGAAAATTAATAGTAAAAAAAATGTTAAATCAACTCCGCCATACTCTTTAACTTTTTTAGTACATCATTTAAGCCTATATTAAAATATTTTATATTTTCTAATTAGTTGAATACTAACTCTAGATCAATCCAAGTCAACTTATGAATAAATAGCTTTAAATAAATATATATATTTGTAAAATAAAATAAAAATAAAAATTTCTTTAAATTGGATCCATAGAAAAAAGTCATTTAAATATTTTTTATATTTTTAAATAGGAGATTATTTGATATAAACTCGAATCAATATACACACGATTATAATATGCTATAAGTTCATGTACTCTTTGTAAATTTTAAATTTAATTTATATAATGTTATTTCTAGGAATTAGTCCATCTACACTTTACATTTCAAATCAGGTGCAATTGTTAACATCGTTTAAATTTTTTTGGTTAAATTTGTTGGTCTAACATTTTAAAATAAGAAAAAATAATCACTTGGTAGTCATGTAACTAAAACAATGATGTTATGTTAAACCTAAATTTAATTGAAAAAATTAACAATATTAATAATTAGACTTACATTTTTAAATCAGAAAATAGGAAAGTAAATTCCTTGAAATAAAAGTAAAGAGATTCAATTTAAAATGCGCTAAAAGTACAAAAGCGAAGGCCCACTTGAAAAATGGGAGAATTTGGGTAAAAATATGGACCTGAAAAATAAATTTGGGCAAAAAAAAAGGTTCGTTTAGAAAACAAATCAGGCCTTGAGAAAGGTGTTTTTTGCCGAGACCAGCTCGACCCAGATACATGACCAAGATATCGATACCTTACATACCTAAAATACCGACACCTTGGGGAAGGTATTGATACATGCCTAAAGAAAAAGTGTTTGAGTATTGACACCCTTTCTAAGGTATTGACACCTTGTAACAAGTATCGATACGTTTCTTATTGTATAAATACTATAGGCTTTAATATGGGTGGGTTGATCAGGGCCCAGATTTAACATTTGTAATCTAGGTTGAGTTTAGAAAAAAATTTAAGTCTGTTTTTTAAGTTGAGCCCAGACCTATCGATCAAACCTAAAATTTTGTTAGAGTTTGACCTATGAACACCTCTACACACATTTTAACTTGTATAAATTTATTAAAACTTTCATATCATTATAATAAATTATGAAAATATATTATAAAGCTTGACATAAACACAAAATAGATAACAATTATTTTGTAAATTGAATTTTAATAATAAACAATGCAAAAATGTTAAAGAGTAAAAATAAATATTATAAATATAATACTAATTTACAACACAAATATTTTTTTTCAAAATCAATATTTACTCGGATAATATAATTAAATTCAATACATATATATTGCTAATTTACAAAAAAGAAATAATAATCTAATATAAATTTAACCCTTAAAAGTTGATAAACACTTTAATAAAATCCCCCAACTTTAATCAAAATGAAAGAAAAAAATTATGTTTAAAAGGAGGTATTATTAGTATTTACATTCATAATCATCTAAATTATGTTTTCGACACATTCAATGAAAACAATTACACCAAGTAAATAAACATATAAAACACAACACCTTCAATACACCTACTCTTATCCAATATGATGAGCATTTCTTTTATTCGTTCTTGCAATGTTAGGAACAACGACCAAAATAATATCCTCAATGCTTAAGGGTGTATGAGATATGGCCAGAAGTCTGCAGAAGGGAAAATGATGTTAGAAAACGAAAAACTTTCTCATCCGGACATGTACTATTTTTAGTTTACCCTTAGGCTTAGCTAAGCAAATTCAGAGAAGGGCTTCTTCTCCCTTATCTCCTTGCTTACAGCCCAACCTTAGTTATGGCTCATGTACCGTCAAATATTATTCTCTTGCTGTTCCTTCTGGTTTCTTTCCCTGTTAATGTCATAGCTGAAGAAGACGAGGCAAACATTATCAAACCCGGTTCTTCACTATATACCGGAAAACAGCATAGTTCGTGGGCCTCACCTTCGGGGAATTTCGAATTTGGTTTCTACCGGCAAGGAGAAAGATATGCGGCCGGAATATGGCTTGTTGGTCGACCAGAAAACACCATTGTCTGGACTGCAAAAAGAGATGACCCGCCTGTCACCTCAAATGCTACTTTGGAATTCACTACACAAGGCGTATTGCTTCTTCGGACTGAGGGCGGTGTGGAAAATGCCATTGCGAATCTGTCCGGAGTGCATTTTGTTGATTCAGCTTCGTTGCTGGACACCGGGAATCTAGTGCTCTACGAGAACAGGTCTGTTGTTTGGGAGAGCTTTGATATCCCGACCGACACAATCTTAGGAGGCCAGAATTTAAGCCTTGAGTTGATTTCCAGTGTGTCAAGTTCAAACCACTACATGCTAACCATTGCTTCAATACCACTCAACTGGCCATTATTATATGCTCTTGAAGTCTTATGGGCTTGTAGCCGGTTTAAATATTTTTTCTGCAGCTGCTTATGAGTACTGGGTCTTCCGTACTGGCTTTTCTTCCCCCGTGTTGAATCTCAAGGAGAGTGGCGTTCTAGTACTGTATTCATCACTAAGTTTCGACAAAGAAAACGTTTTGGCAAACGGCTCGATAGCTGGGAACGAAACAATGATTATCTATAGAGCAACCCTTGATTATGACGGTGTTTTCAGATTGTACTCGCATCAACTTGAAAGCAATACTATGTCAAACAAGTGGCAGAATTTGGATGATGAATGTGAGATTCCAGGTCGGTGTGGGTTGAACAGCTACTGCTCCACCAGCAGCGGTAACGATACTGAGTGCTATTGCTATCCTGGTTTCATATTTATCGACGAGAATGCCAAATTCCTGGGTTGCTCTCAGAATTTCACTGTAGATGGGTGCGAGACTAAGAGAGATGTAGTGATACACAACAATAGCACTACCTTAGACAATATGTCTTGGGCTGGTAATCTTTATTCTGTGAAGCGTAATCTGGAGAAGGAAGACTGTAAGAAAGCTTGCGAGGATGATTGCTCCTGTGGTGGAGCTCTTTATAGCCCAAATCACTGTAGCTTGTATTCCTTGCCGCTTAAATATGGTAGAAAACATGTAAATATAACAACCACAGCCTTCATCAAGTTGATTCCGGGTAGCACCATTAGCCCCCCACCTGAAACAAGTCCAATGTTGATAAGCGAAGCAAACCAAAACCTCATTTTAACTATGGGCTTAAGTTTGGGTTCCGTTGCAAGCTTGTGTTTTGTGATTGCAATATGTAGCTTCTTGTTATACAGGTATCGGGTCCAAAGTTATGAGAAGCTTTTAGAAAGTAAAAGTTCAGGATTTGCCGAGCAATTTACACTACGATCATTCACTTTCAATGAGCTAGATGAAGCAACACAAGGTTTCCAAGATGAGTTGGGTAGAGGCTCTTTTGGAGCGGTTTATAAAGGAACTTTGCCAGGGGATGGTAAAAGTATTGCTGTTAAGAGATTAGGAATGGTTAAGGAAGGAGAAAGGGATCAGTTTCGAACTGAGATGACAGCCATTGGAAGAAATAACCACAGGAATTTGGTCCGATTGCTTGGATTTTGTGTGGAAGGTTCAAAGAAGTTCCTTGTTTATGAATACATGAGCAATGGCTCACTAGAGGATTTTCTATTCAACAGGAATGAACGCCCGGTTTGGAAACAGAGAGCCAGAATAGCGTTGGACGTGGCTAAAGGTATCCTTTATTTACATGAAGAGTGTGAGGTGAGTATCATCCATTGCAACATCAAGCCCAGCAACATACTCTTGGATGATTCATTGACTGCAAAGATTTCGGATTTCGGATTGGCAAAGCTATTGAGGCCTAATCAAACAAGCAGTACAAGTGGAACAGCATGGTACTCGGCACCTGAATGGCAAAACAGTGCATTGTTATCGGTAAAAGTTGATGTATACAGTTTCGGAGTGATACTGTTGGAGATCGTATGTTGCAGGAGCAACATAGAAGTAGAAGGTCGCAGTGCAGATGAGATACTGCTTTCAACATTTGTATACAATTGCTTTGTTGGGGGAGAGTTGAATAAGCTCGTGGAAGGTGAAGAAGAAGTGGACATGAAAATGGTGGAAAGGTTTGTGAAGGTGGGGCTTTGGTGCATTCAAGATGATCCCAATTTGCGTCCACTGATGAGAAATGTGATCTTGATGCTGGAAGGAACAATGAATGTACCGATCCCTCCATCTACATCACTTCCCCATGTTACTAATTAGTGTTTTTAACTTTGAAGTTGGGTTTATTTTAATTATGTTTTTCATGTAATTAATAATAATTAGAGGAGTAATTTTTAAATTAAAATTTCAATATTTATCATTGTGGAAACTATCTGGTTGTTAAAAAGAAAAACATTTTGTGCTCTATACATCAATTATAATGTGATAAGTGAAAGGTCTCTAATCTATACATCAATTAAAAAGATTACTCTTTTTATCCAATTTTGTCCCCCTCACAATGTTGGTGTCGCGATACCTAGAAGAGGATATCTCGATTCCTCAGGCAGTTTCGAACATTGGGGGTCTTCTTTGAGGGTGGATATCGGGATACCACTGAAAGGTGATCTTCCATCTTTCCATACTGTTGGAGGTATCACAATTTCAAGGTATGGAAATCACAATATATTTTCCTTTTGTGTCGTTTTTGCTTATTTTCAACCTTAGCATGTCCTAAATTTATTATGATTTTTTCTTAGAAATGTTGACAGTCCCATAAAATTTTTTGTATTTATCAAAATATAAAAGGATATGTTATTAGAAACGGTGGTATTTGATAATACATTTTAGTTTAGGATTTAGGAATGAGATTTTGGTATATAAAAAATCCTAATGATTTTTCATAAAACTATTGATATTCCTTTAGAAATTTTGGTATATAACAAAATATCTAAAGATGTGCTTTTAGAAATTTTAATATTTCGGCTGATGGAGTCATAACTCGATTGACATGGATAATGTTATCAATACAAGAGGACGTATGTTCGAGTGTATTTAAGTACATTAACCTCTTATTTATGGTTAGAGAGAGACTATGGATAGTTCAAGCTCACCTTAAGAATATTAATAAAAATAAATATTATTAAATTATTTTTATATATTTTAATAGTATTATAATTTTGATATATTTTATTTAAATATTTCAATTAATTAACTAATTTAATTTTTTATTATATTAAATAAATAACTTAAAATAAAATTTAAATGTAAAAACTAAAAAATTAATTTTAAATGATTTCAATATAATATTAATAAAATTAAAATAATTAAAAACTAACTAGTAAAAGAAAGAAAATAACTTACATTACGATGATCCTAAAAACTAAGGTTTTTAAGCATCAATAAAATTTTGCTGCACCATCACAATGTAAAGAAGCTAAATTATTGTTATACTCTCATCTATAGAGAAATTATCTTATTAATCATTTCCACCACATTACTCATGATCCCTTTCAACAATTTTTTTCACTGTCACTAACACATAATTTTAGTAGTTTTTTTACTCTGAACCTTGAATTTAGAATTCTAAACCCCAAACTCAAACTTATAACTTTAAATCCTTAAACCCTAAACACAAACCCCAAATCCTTAAACATTAAATTCAAATCATAAACCTCAAATTTTTAAACTCTCAACCTAAACTTTGAACCTAAATTCAAAATCGAACCTCGAACTTTAAATTTTGAATCCAAACCCTAAATCTTGGGGTTCGAGATTTAAGATTCAATATAAAATAATTATCAAAATTATGTATCAATGACATGAAAAAATTAAACAATTTTTTTTAATTTGGTTGCATAAAAAAAAGAACTTATGAAAAAAAATTAAAATTTGTAAAAAAAGATGATTATTTATAATAAAAAAAATTAGTTACTTTAAATAATTTAATTAAATTTAAATTAAGTTGAAAAAGATATTATATATATGAACATATAATAATACTTTATTATCTTTAAAATTTAAAAACGTGATATTATTTTATTAATATTTAAAAATTATACTTTTTAGTATCATCTAAAAGAAAAAGAGAGAAGTAAGGAGGAAAATGTCGTGTTCGCAACTACATCATCCCTCCTATTGAAAAGGAAAAATTATTAGATGGAGCCTTGGAGTTTCCACCACCTAACGGATTGTAAAAAACTTAAATTTTACTGTCATTTTTATTTTTTTAATAGAAAAATAACAAATCATATTTTTCTCCTCACTTTTAACTTTTTCTTCTTAAAAAAATTAAATCTCACTAAAAATGCTAAAAGTCAAAGAAAAAAATCTAATTTATTATTTTTATATTGAAAAAAGATAAATATAACGTAGAATTGTACCATCCTTATGAAATTGGAAATCTTGATTTATACCTTTGAATGATATATATTAATTTAATTGATTAGACGTATAGTTTAAGTGGAGAGAAGGATTTATGCAATAATTTCTGCATTCAAGACGTGCGTTCACTCTTTCGATGAAGGTAATGTTACCTAGGTAAAAGAACGTAAGGAGTCAGGTTACCTGTCTTTTTCCGCGCAAACCCTGATTCCAGACCTCGGCCATTTTAATTTGGGTACTTGTAAAATAATTTCTTCATCAGTTCCAAAAGTAGAAGACAGAAATACAATAATTTCTATGGCAGCCGTGTGGTCTCTTCTCATCCTCCTTTCTTCATTCTTTGTGGCTAGAGGAGTTGAAGACAAGCATTCAAGCGGCACCATTGGGCTGGGATATTCGCTTTCCCCCTTAACTCCACCCACCTCATTGGCTTCGCCTTCTGGTCGTTTCGCATTTGGTTTTTACAGTCAAGACAATGGCTTTTCAATTGGAGTTTGGCTGGAGGGCAATAGAAAGACAGATAACAAAGTTGTATGGACAGCAAACCGTGATGACCCGCCGCTCCATGCAACTGCTACTCTGACACTAAACGAGAAAGGTTTGCTTCTTTCGAGCCGTGTGAGCGGAGAAAATAAAGTTATTGCTTATCCAAATGACTCGGCTGTCAGTGTCTTCTCTGCCTCCATGCTAGATTCAGGCAATTTTGTGCTCTACAACAAAGTCAATCATACCATTTGGGAGAGTTTCGAGCATCCTACAGATACCCTTTTAGGTGGTCAGGCTCTATTACCTAGTCACGAGTTGATCTCCAGTTCTTCAGAAAATGATCACTCGTCCGGAAGGTTTCATCTAAGTATGCAACTAGATGGGAATCTCGTTCTATACCCTCTAGACGTCGATGATGATCCTACAACTGCCTATTGGGCCACAGCTATTGATGGTGTGAATCGTTCACTCCGATTATTTCTTAACTCGACAGGCTTCCTACAACTTATCAACAACACTGATTCCTCCATCTACCTAGAAATTAATTCTAAATTTTATCCAGAGGTGAGCTACAATGACCACAACGAGAACACCACCACCACCAGCAGCAACGACAGTATCGTTCACAGTGCAAGCCTTGATGTTGATGGAAATTTCCAGTTATATACTCATCAATTTGAGCCAAGTGGTGGATTTCGAATTTCCCGAGTGTTGCGTGCGTTGGAGGATTCCTGTAAAGTTAAAGGCTTTTGTGGTACCAATAGCTATTGCACGTTTAATGATGACAGAGCTTACTGTGCATGCCTTCCCGGCACTGATTTTATCGATCCTCAGCGCAATACCCTCGGCTGCAAGAGAAATTATAGTGAAGCACATTGTAAAGGAGGGAAGGACAATATACCCCTTTATAACATCACTCCATTGCAAAATATAGTATGGACTACAGGTATATTTTACAGTGAAGAGCTAATGTCCATGAGTGCCTGCAGCCAAACATGCTTGGAAGACTGTAGTTGTGAGGCAGCACAGTTTAGCGATGGAGTTTGCAGGAAACAAAAGCTTCCACTATGGCATTTGCTACGACAACATGGTGCTAATGACGAGAGTTCCACTTCCACAGCTTTCTTGAAGATGGGAATCAGAAGCCTAGAAGCAGATGACGGGGCTGTTCTTGATGAATTAAAGCCCCATATCGAACGGAAAGATCCGACGCTGAAAATTCTTCTTTTAACTTTCAGTCTTGTCGCATGTTCATGTGCTTTGCTTGCAATCTCTGGTGTATTCATTTTTAAATTTCGAGTTCTAAGATACAAAAGGCTGTTGGAAATTGGAAATTTGGGCCTAACCGGAGAGCTTACGTTGGCATCGTTTTCATACAATGTACTCAAGAGAGCAACGAATGGTTTTAAAGAAGAGTTGGGTAAGGGATCCTTTGGAGCAGTCTACAAAGGGTCCTTAAACAGAGGAAGAAATTTGATTGCAGTAAAGCGATTGGAGAAGTTAGTGGAAGAAGGAGAAAGAGAGTTCCAAGCAGAAATGCGAGCAATTGGCAGAGCTCACCACAAGAATTTAGTTCGACTTTTGGGATACTGTGCTGAGGACTCCAAGAGGGTGTTGGTGTATGAGTACATGGGCAACGGCTCCCTTGCTGATCTACTGTTCAAGTCAAGACAGCGCCCTGATTGGGATGAAAGAACAAGAATAGCCCTGGATGTAGCTAGAGGAATCCTCTATTTACATGAGGAGTGTGAGACCCCAATCATTCACTGTGACATAAAGCCGCAAAACATATTGATGGATGATTATTGGAGAGCTAAAATTTCAGACTTCGGGCTGGCAAAACTGTTGATGGGGGATCATACAAGGACCTTCACAGTAGTGAGGGGAACTAGAGGATACATGGCCCCAGAATGGCATAAGAATGTTCCAATATCAGCGAAGGCTGACATTTACAGTTACGGAATTGTGCTATTGGAAACTGTGTTTTGCAGACGAAACTTGGACACCACTGTATCAAACCCAGAGGAGATCATTCTGTCGATTTTGGTGTATAAATGTCTGGTTGAAAAAAAGTTGGATAAGCTTGTGCTTGGTGAAGAAGTAGATAAGAAAAGCTTGGAAAGAATGGTGATGGTGGCACTTTGGTGTATCCAAGATGAACCAGCACTTCGTCCTTCCATCAAGACTGTAGTGATGATGCTGGAAGGCATTACTGATATATGCATTCCCCCATGTCCAACTGCTTCCTCCATATAATTTAAGTCACGACCTAACAATCAATCATCTCTCTCAAGAGTGTTCGTGTAGTTATGTTACTTAAGTACTGCGTCATGTTTGTATTTCCTCTGGCTTGTAATAAATGCTTCCTTCAGCAGTGTTCTCCCATCATTTGTAGGTTTAAAAATTGTGTTCGAGTTATCTAATGATATAGTAGTTGTATGTAATAACTGAGTTTTACGTAATTTCTAATTAATAATCTCCTATTGCTCAAAATGGTAAAAAACTTGCAAAAGGGTCATGTAAGCAAAGCCATCATGTGTATGCTAAGACTAATAAGCCCTTTTATCTTGGACTTGTTATGATCTCATTAGACAGGATGTTAGGAAATTGAATAATCATTTTTAAGCAGAGAGATTGTGCATTAGAATAACAGCATCTAGGAGCAAAACCGGAACTCAGAGGCTGTGACTGTAGAACATGTTCCGGCAAAGGTACATGAGAATTATCAACTTAGGTGATATTGGTATATTTGCACGTATGTACGACGACGACGACTACTACTACATGCCATACAACTGAAGCCATCTTCCTCTTTTTGTGATCATATGAGTATATATACAATACAAGTTTTCGGTTAAGGCCCAGAAACAATACCAACAATGTCCATCCATGGCGGCAGCCCATACAAAATTTTTGGAGTTATTGCGAGTAGGAAGGCACTAATGACCTAGAAAAATGGTTAAATTTCAATTTAATCCCTCTATTATGCTTAAATTTGATATTGAATCTCTATACTTTAGTCCTTATATTTTTATAATGTTATTAATAACTCCAAATAGTTAGTATAATTAACTTTTCAATTAAGATGCTATGTGTTTATATATAATTTAAATATCCTAAAGGTCTCAAAGACGAACACATGTCTTCTCATTTCTTTTGAATTTGTCTTCTTTCTTTTCTTTTCTTTTTTTTTTGATATTATAAGACAATAGTCAAACTTTAATTTTAGCTCTTATACTATGTTGAAACTTGAGATTTAATTTACTTACTTTATTTTTTGACATAATTTGGTCCTTCTATTTTTATAATGTCATCAATTGGCCTAAATACTTAATATTATTAACTTAACTTAGAGTATATTTTAACTTTCAAGGTTTTACTTTTTTTTTTGTCGAAACCAAAATATTTACCACTGGTAGTAGTGACTCTCCCTCACCGCAAGTGCTCTCTAAAAAAAAATAAACAGTTGATGATGAAATGTGATCCATTCACAATAATTATGCATAATTTTTTACTTAAGTATAAAATTAAAGGTTAAACTACACAAATGATCAATTAATTATAAATAAAAAAAATTATTTTAGACAAAAAATAAAATGTTTGTAATTTAGGCACTCGTATTTTAATCACTCCCGTTAAAATGAAAGGTGGACGTCCACATGGAATTTTTTAAAAATTATATTAATATTTAATAATTTCCGGCTAATAATTTTTTTCCACGTCTGAAATTCTTTTAGCCAGAACCTAAGCTAATAGTGAAACTAAGGAAAAAAATTTCTTCGTTGTAGTGCTAGAAAAAGAATTGCAGTCACCCTTTCCCTTTCTCGCCCAATCTCTGCCTCAAGCACCTCCCTCTCTAGTTTCTCATGCTCTGCTTTGGCTTCCTTGATGTGCCTCATCCCGGCTTGCCACCTCAAGCTTTTTATAGTGGAGGTCAGTTTGGGGGTGGCTCTTTACCTCCAGGGGCTGATCATTAGTTTGATGATGAGGTTGAGATTTACCCATCTTGAATCTTGCATGTCTCTTTCGTTACTATTTTTTTAAAATTAACCTTTAGTTTAAAGTTTTAATTTTTAAGCTTTGTTATCCCTAAAGATTGGATTTTTATATCTGGGTATTAGCAGAATGTTGAGATCCTTCAAATTTACTTGCTTCAATTGTTTCTGCTTCTAACCCAGTTCTTTTCGTCGAAAGCTTATTTGAAAATGGGGTTGACTAGCAAGCAAATGGTGTTGACGATGGTCGGTTGGTGTTAAATTAAAAGTGTGGGGAATGATAATTTTTTTATGAATAATAATTACATGAATTTTAAAAATAAAAAATAAAATGAAAAACATTTTTAAACTTTAACAATAGTAATCAAAATGTAATGAATTTTGTAATTATGACGTCACGTCATTTGTATTTCTTTTTAAATAATTTTTAGTATTTTTATCAAGAAAAAATAAAATTAAAATTAAAATTTTAAAATTCAGGATAAATTTATGTGACATAAAATTATTAGAAATGAATAATATCATTGTTTTATACAATCTTTTCTCGTGTACATCTAACGTAAAATTATAATTTAATTTTCTCTACTTAAAAAGAATAATAGGTTAATCTTAAAATATTGTTTATTGTTAATACAAAAGGGTTAGGAGGAAAGGTAATATAAATCATACTCCACCTTTGCACTATATTTTATACATGCAATTTGACAGCTATAGATATTATTATTATTATTATTATAAAGCAACTAAAACCTTGTGATTAGATAAGTATGATTTGATTCAATCCACCTTCTTTATACATTTTCTTAAGTGATATGATCTTCATTGATAGACTAGATACGATCCACAATCCCAATATAACCCAAATATCTAGCTCAATAAATTGCCAACAACTCAAATATGAAGATAGTCTAGTCTATCGTAGATGGTCACTCCCTCATACACTTATTTAGTCTTTTCATACTTTACAACAATCTCCTCCTTTGACAATTTTTTGAACAAAACACAAACAAAGTAGGAAGCTTAAACATAAATTAACAACTTACTCCCTCTTAGCATATTTCCTTTTAATCCATCAATAATGAATCATAGAAAATATATGCAACCAAAGCAATCATCATCTATTCACCAAATGAAATCCAACCATTAGAAGTAGAAAAATCAAGAAACAAACCTCCAAAAACCATATCTTCCGAAAAAACTACAGTAACATCAATGAATTTGAAGCAAAATATGAATCTCCCCTATCACCAGCAACTTCCACTTACTCTCTTTCTCCCCCTTTTTGGTAAACAAGATTGCCAACTTATTCTTCGTTAAGAAGGGATATTAGATTAGCACGAAGAGCCTTTTGCCTATCTCTAATCTTCTTAATAGTCTTGGCTTCAATAAGAAGTTTGGTAATGTGCCTATTATTGGCAATAAAGGATGTAAGATCTTCAATCATCCTTTTATGAATATTAAAGGGAATAGCCTTGGGACCTAAAGAAATTGACAATTTATGGGTCTGAGGTGCTTCTTCTTACTCAACATCATCATATCCAAATTACTCACTCTCAATAGCAACATCACCTCTCCCCCTCAATAGTAGCTATCATATTTAGACAATAACAATTCAAGGCTTTCTTTATCATTGTAGGGCTAACTTTATCCCATTCTCCACATATAAATACCTTTTAATGCAACTTACTATTTTTGTTACTTAATACTTTGCAACAAATTAGCATAAAAATCCATAACAACATTATGGACACATGACTTGACATAATTCATTGACGTTAACAATCCACTTTCCCTAAGAAGTACATCTATGCATTGATAAAAAAAACCCAAAAAAATGATAATAGGTTGGATAAAATGATTTGGTATCAAAGTATAATTGGTAAATTATGTAATGTATATGTTCATGTAATACTAAAGGCTAGAAATGAGTATGTGTAATTGGTAACTTTGCTTAAATGGCATAATTGAGATATTGGTTTGGTTGATTAGGTGTTGCAAAATGGTACCATTTGGACTTTTGGAAACAGAAAATCACGTCACGACGTCAAACCCATAGTATCGTGACGAGGAATCAACAGTGAGTTGTGTCATGACCTAGAACCCTTGAAGTCGCAACGTCAACCCAATAGTTTGTTAACTTTACATTTTGGTCCTAATTCGACCTCGAGTTAGCAAATAAACTTTCGTAAGCCCGTAAAAGACCAAAATATTATTGAAAGACATATTGTGAAAGCATAATATAGTTAGTAGTAAGTGAAAAAGGTTAAATTAGATTGTAATTGCTCTAACAATGAAAGTGACATATAGATGGGTGCTTCCAAAGGTTGTGCCTCGGAGTTTTAGCCAAATCACAAATTCTTTGATATTTACAGTCAAAATTATAAATGAGATTGTTAAGAAAAAAATTTAAATGATGTATGTATTAGTATCAATTGTCGTGTTTAGTTAATTTGTTGGAAAGTGAATTTTAAATAGTGTTACTCAATTATCCAGAATCTGTATCATCCAGAACCTGGACTCGGTGAACAGGTTGAGAATTAGGTGTTACACAAAGCCCGTGATAAATGCACAAATAGCATCCCGTGGAGGTCAACTGATGAAATGGGGCCCATTTGACCCACTTGAACTGGCCCAATTCGTAAAACATGTGGAGAAGTCCATCTACTTGAAGCCTTAATAGCATAATGAAACACTTAATGAAAATCAGGGCTACCTTGGTAAATATGGCAAGTAATATTATAATATATTGAACCTGATAAGATTTGATTATGTAATATTAATGGATTGTGTAAAACCTTTAAGAATCTCAATTCTAGGTAGGCTGTAATATTGATCGTTGATGTAACTTAATCTGTACCGTGAGATTTGGGGGAGTTTAACTACAAATAGAGGCCTCTCCCCTCATTTGTAATCACTCAGTTGTGATCATTAATAATAATTGAATACTATTGAGAGTATTTACTCAAACACTTGGTATGCTTTTTTTTTTTTACTTTCTTGTGGCTTTTCCATTCTTTTGTTACTTTTTTGTTTTGAGTTGCTTCCATTTTATTTTCGGTATGTTGGAGAATTTTATCGAGATTTCTCACTTTGTGAATGTTAGGTTGACTTAGGCAGATTTGAAGTAAAGAAATTGCCTAAGATCTCATGGATTGCGAGACTAAAGTTCTAGTCCGATGGCAAAGGCATATACCTAAACATCTTTCCAAAAGTTAGTGCTACACCCATTGTCAATTGATAAATGAATGTTGCACCTAATATCATCTCAAACCCTTGCAAATGACTACTAGACATGAGAAGCAGCTAGTCGATTAATACTGATAGGACATGTTTCCTTCATGTTATATTTAGAGCGTAAAATTCGAACCCACAAAGCTTCTTTGTTGGTCAAAATTGTGAAGCCCAATTTCATTAGGAAGGAATGGTTATTCATATTCAATTTTCAAACGCCTAAATCCCATGCTCATAGGGTTGGCAACATTAGTTCCAAGACACAAGAGTTGGCTTCTTCAAATCAATACCCCTCTCAAATAAAGCTTCTAACAGTCTTCTCAATTTTCATACAAATGCCTATAGGAATCTTAGCAATTTGCATGTAATAAGAAGAGATTGATAATAACATTGACTTAGCAAGCGTAACACAAGTCGCTAACAAAAGAAGTCTAACATCCCATCCTTTAACCTGCTTATGAACTTTGTCAACAATAAAGCAAAACGTATATTTGGTGACTCTCTTTATGAAAAAGTGAAATACCCAAGTACTTCCTCAAATTTGAAACTTGTTGGAAGCTTAAAGTACTTCACCATGTTTTAGTATATGAGTTAACAATAGACTAATTTCAATTGGTAATTTTTAGCCACTTACATGGCTTGTTTCGAGAAAAAGGAAAAATTTATGCGTATTTTGAAGAGGTCTTTTTTTTTCACAAGAGTTTTTACTCATCTTTCTAATTTCAAGTGTAAATTTGTGCTAGTTGTTTTTTTATTTTATGTCTATCTATTGTGATACATATGAAATAAATGAGTTTTAGTTGTTTTTTTTATTATATGTCTAACTATTGTAATACATATGAAATAAATGAGTTTTTTTCCTCATGTTATTATATGAGTAACCAAACAAGTCATAAAAGATCAGTATACTGTTTGGTACCTCAAAATTTTTTTTTGTCTCAATTTAGTATCTGAGTTTGGATTTAATGTTCATTTTAGAACGTAATTTTTATCAATTTCATACTTGAGTTTTTTTTGTCCCAATTAAGTACCTTAATTTGGCTTCAATTTTCAAATTAGTATTTGAGCTTTTTTTGTCTCAATTAAGTACCTATATTTTTTTTCTAGAGCACACATGTCAAATATTTTTTGCACCACATGATGTTTGGCTTAGGTACCAAATCGGGCATTGAAGCCAAATTCTAGTACCAAATTGAAAAAAAAAACTCATGTATCAAATTAAATATTAAAGTCAAACTTAGGCACCAAATGGTATTTTAAAGCAATATTAAATCCATGAACTTAAAGAAATTATTAACCCAATTACCTAAACTTCATTGGTATTGAGCTTAAAAAATCTTAGTATTTAACGTTTACATTTTTTTTGTCAAATTGACCCTTATTTTTTTAACTAAATTTGACCTTCAACTTTTTAACAAAGAGTAGAATTTGACTATCAACTTTTCAAAAAAAGTTGAATTATTTTTTTAATGGAAAAATTGACTAAACATTATATTTTTAAACATTGCAGCCTGTATGGCAATTCACGTGTCCTTTATACTATTTTTTTATTTTATGAATTTTTTATATTTTATAATTTTAATTTTTTGAATATTTTATAAATTTTAAATTATTTGTTGATGCTACATATAAGAAAAATATTGTCATGTCAACATTTAGTACATATGAATTGTCATAAAAGTTGTCATACTAATATTGTTTAAAATGTTAATGTTTCAGTCAATATTTATGTTAAAAAAATGAGTTAACTCTTTTTAAAATATTAATGACCAAATTTAGCTAAAAAATAATAGTCAAATTGATAAAATATATAAACATTATGAATTAAATTTAGGTATAATGATTTTTTTGGCCTTCCAATTTTACAAAAAAAATTATTTTTTGTCCTTTTTAACACTTAAACTTGTATTTTTTTTGTCAAACCATCCAAAAAAAATAAAAAATTTAACATTTTTAACATTATTGATATTGTATACATGTGCATTATCACGTGGATAACACATTAACATTTAATTAATTTTTTAAAATTTAAAAAATTATATATATTTAATATTTTTTATGATTTTTAATTTATGACTTCGTTCCAGTGAATTTAGTGGTGGAGCTAAAAAATTTTGAGAGGCTGGAATTAAATTATAGATTTTATAGTAAAAATATAATTTTATCATTTTAATAGTCTATATGTTTATAATTTTTAAAGTATTAAATCAAATTTTTATTATTTTTAGGAGGTAAAATATAATTTTATTATTATTAATTTAAAATTTTATAAATTATAAAAAGATAAATAAAAATTTTCCATTTTACGTGTTGATATAGAAAGAAACGTATCTCATTTGGACTTCCACTTTCCATGCAAAATCTTGGTCAAGTCGCCGTACATTAGTTTAACAGAAGTTTATAAAAAGTCTGTGCGTGGGTCGGCATCAATTAATGTCTTCCATATTCCATCATAATTAAAAGGGATGGAGGGGAGCGATTGAGGAAGAAAAAATGGCTTCTTTTCTCCTTTAGTCAGGAAATTTTATTTTTAATTAATTTATTTATTTTGTATACATTTGATTTGATTGTTTTTTCTTATTTATCTTATAATATTTTATCTTTTTATTTGGTAAAATTTTTATATATGAATAAACATCATTTAAGATTTTATGATTTTATCGAATTTTAATTAATGATTTTAATCGTTGATTGTTACTATGTTAACGTAGTCAATTAAAATACATCCTCATTTGAATATGGATATATCTGTCTAAAATCATTTTAGATGTAGTTTTTAAATTATAAAAAATTGTAGAATATTATAAAAATTATTTTAAAAATTAGAAATAATTGTTCTTGTTTTTCTTATTATTCCATTTGTTTAGGTTTATTTTGAACCTAATTTTTTAAATTATAAAAAATTAAAAAAATATAAAAAATATTAAAATTATATATATATATATAAAAGAGATATGGTGATTTTTGCTTTCTAAGTCCTTTTATAATAAAAATTTAAAGTTATAAGATTCAAACCTTTTACCATTGCAACAAATAAATCTATCATTGTAAGTTTCACTTTTTTATTTTATGGACATGTTTAATCATAACTAATAAGTGTGCTTTTTAACATTGCATCTTTACATCCTGTATTGGAGTTAACAACTGGTTGAGAAAATGTCCTTAAGTATATCAAACACCAATACCATGTAGAAATTAGTTTAGTTAGTTGTTGAGTAGTTAAGAATTAGTTATGGATTAGTTACTTAGTTAGGTTGCTAGCTAACTAGTATAAATAGATACATTGTAATTTAATTCAATAATCAATAAGAAATTGATGAATTCTTTACATTGAATTCTTTACATTGCAAGTATTATAAATTTGACATCGTATCAGAGCTAGATCTCGATCCTCCTTTAGATTTCCATGGTTGATTTCTTCACAACTTGCATTTTTTTTCAATATGTGAAATCATTTCTCATTGTGCGTTGCTTGTTTGTCTAGGGCCTGGTTGTTTTTTACCGGACTTTGCTATTGAGCGGTTTCGTTTTGCTATTGGGTTTTTTCTCTTATTCGTTTCATTTTTTCCCTTTTGCGTTCTTAATAGTGCCGCCGTTGTATATCTACCATGGATTCCATAGTCATCGATTTCACACATCCTTTTTACCTACATTCATCTGATACACCGAGAAGTCTTCTTGTTTCTCACCAACTAATTAGTCTCGAGAATTATAGCCTTTGGAGTCATTCAATGTGAATTGCATTGTTGGCGAAGAACAAATTAAGGTTTTTCGATGGTAATTGTGACAGAGATGATTTTGATGTTTCTCTTCATCCCCAATGGGATCATTGTAACGTGATCTTTCTTTCATGGATTCTCAACACTATTGGTACTGAACTTTCAACAGGATTAGTCTTTACCTCGAGTGCAGCACTTGTTTGGCAAGATCTGAAAGAACGTTTCAGTAAGATTGATGGTTCACGAATTATTTTCCTTCATCGTGATATCGATATGCTTATTTAGGGAGATTCTTCTGTCTCTAGATATTTCGTGTGGCTCAAGCTTTTGTGAGACGAGTATGCTGCTTTAGTTCCAATTTCTTCCTGCAATTGTGCGAATTCACAACAAAATGTGAAACATTTTCTTTAGTAGTGCTTGTTTCAATTATTGGTGAAACTCAATGAGACCTATTCTGCAATTTGTGGTCAGATTTTCCTTATGCAACCGCTTCCATCTATGATTGTTCAAGAAGAATCGCAACGAAGATACTTGTTTGGTGTCTCGCCCATTTCGAATTCTACTGCTATGTTATCAAATTCCTTTAGTGCTACTGGTGCTTGTCATGGTCGGTTCAATGGGATATGTGATTACTTATTGGAACCTACCCATTGTTTGAAAAGTCAAAAAGGGTGGGCACCGAAAGTAGAAAGTAAGATTGGTTGGCAAGTTGGGTTAAAAGTTGGCATGTGATAATTGTAATTTTGATCCCTAATTGTATAGGGACATTGCAAGTTGATCCTTGAACCTCAACTATAAATAGGCCTAACCATTTCTTACTTTCTTCATCCCATAATTGACATTCTCTACTTAAGGCATTATTCTCTCTCCCTATTTGTAAATTTCACTTGTAATTTTTGGAGTGAAATATATTTGGTAGTGCCCGAGGACGTAGGCAAAATTTGCTGAACCTCGTTAAAATTCTGGTGTTCTTTATTATTTATTTTGCATATTTTGTGAATGTGATTGTAGTGATTTATTGTGCTATTAAATTACGATAGAGGGATATTCTGGCTAGGAAAGACTTGATATTTAAGTGATCTTCGTGATCTACCTCTCTTTCCTGGGAATTGAACTTAGTGTGATTTTTCGATACAATATTTTTACTCTTTCACACGCTTCCGCACAATAATTGGTATCAGAGCCCGATTCGTACTTGGAGAATACGACCATTTATGGAACTATTCACGTATACGGTACTATTTATGTATACGGTACTATTTACATATACAGTACTGTTCACGTATACAGTAGTTGGGATTGAGGAGAAAAATGGCAGCAGCATCGTCATCAGCAAGGACTACTGTGACAAATGCAAAATTTGAAGTAGAGAAATTTGACGGTACCAATAATTTTGGTATGTGGCAATGTGAGATCCTGGATGTCTTATGTCAGCAAGAGCTAGATATAGCCCTTGAAGAAAAACCTGACAAGATGGATGACAAGGAGTGGGCCAAGATCAATAGACAGGCGTGTGGTACAATCCGCCTATGTTTGGCCAAAGAGCAGAAGTACTCTGTCATGAGGGAGACATCAGCGAAGAATTTATGGGATACACTGGAAGAAAAGTTTCTAACGAAAAGTCTTGAAAATAGGCTTTATATGAAAAAGAAACTCTATCGATTCACGTATGCACCCGGTATGTCGATGAATGACCATGTGAACTCATTCAATAAAATTTTAGCAGGCTTACTAAATTTGGATGAGAAATTTGAAGATGAAGACAATGCATTATTGTTGTTGAATTCCCTTCCTGGTGAATATGATCATCTTACCACCATATTGCTTCATGGGAAGGACACGATCACATTTGATGCAGTCTGTAGTGCGTTGTATAGATCTGAGACTCGAAAGAAAGATAAAAGAGATCACAGAGATACAACTGCAGAAGTCTTAACAGTAAGAGGTCGTTCACACAGCAGCAAATCTGGTAGAAGGGGAAAGTCTAAAGGGAGACCCGCCAAAGATGAATGTGCCTTTTGCCATGAAAAAGGGCATTGGAAAAAGAATTATCCTAAGCTACAAAAGGGCAAGGCTATTTCTAATGCATGTGCAGCGGAGCATGATGAGGAGTCAGACTTTAGCTTGGTTGGCATGGCAATTGCATGTCAAACGGATGAGTAGATTTTGGATTCAGGATGTACTTACCATATGTGTCCTAATAAGGGCTGGTTTTCTAGTCTTAAAGAGCTAGAAGGTGGAATTGTTCTTATGGGCAATGATAGTGCTTGTAAGACAATGGGAGTGGGTACAGTCCAATTGAAGAATCACGACGGCTCAATCCAAGTCTTGACAGATGTTCGCTACGTACCTAGCCTGAAGAAAAATCTCATCTCATTAGGGGCCCTAGAATCTAAAGGGCTCACAATCACTTTGAGAGGTGGATTACTAAAACTAGTAGCTGGGCAATTGACTGTGATGAAAGGAACAAGAAGAAATAACTTGTACTTTTTAAATGGAAGTACAGTTATTGGATCAACATCAACAGTTTTTACAAAAGATGTAGATTCAGAGGCTACCAGATTATGGCATATGCGATTGGGACATGCTGGTGAAAAAGCTTTGCAGACTTTGGCGAAGCAAGGCTTGTTGAAAGGTGCAAATTCTTGCAAATTGGAATTTTGTGAACATTGTGTTCTGGGCAAGCAGACGAGGGTAAAATTTGGTCCAGCAATTCACAATACGAAAGGAATTCTGGACTACGTTCACAGTGATGTGTGGGGACCTACCAAAGTGGCTTTTTTGGGAGGTATGCACTATTTTGTTACTTTTGTTGATGATTATTCAAGAAAAGTATGGGTGTATCTAATGAAAAGAAAAAGTGAAGTTTTTGATGCATTTCTGAAATGGAAAAAGATGGTGGAGACTCAGACTGGTCGAAAGGTCAAACGACTTATATCAGATAATGGCACTGAGTACAAAAAAGATCCATTTCTACAAGTATGTCAAGATGAGGGCATTGTGCGACACTTCACTATTCGGGATACACCACAGCAGAATGGGGTGGCAGAACGCATGAATCGAACTATACTGGAGAAAGTTCGATATATGTTGTCCAATGCTGGATTGGGCAAGGAATTTTGGGCTGAGGCAGTTACATATACGTGCCATCTAATTAACCGTTTACCATCAGATGCAATAAATGGAAAAACTCCTATGGAGATGTGGACTGGTAAATCTACTACTGATTATGATTCTTTACATGTATTTGGTTCCACTGCATATTATCATGTAAAAGAATCTAAGTTAGACCCAAGAGCAAAGAAAGTATTATTCTTGGGTATAACTGATGGAGTAAAAGGATACCGTCTCTGGTGTCCTGATACAAGGAAGATTGTTTTCAGTAAAGATGTGACTTTTGATGAATCAACCATGTTAAAGTACAAGGATTCACAAAAGGATGACAAAACCAGTAGTATTTTGCAGCAGGTGGAGCTTGAAAAGGTTAACGATGATCCAGCTAATATTAAAGGGACAAATGATGAAGAGGTTCCTACCCAAGAACCTCTACAGCAACAAGATTCAATTGCATATAGGAGGCTAAGAAGAGAGATTCGTAAGCTTGTTCGCTTTGATGATATAGTGGCCTATGCACTTCCAATTGCAGATGATGATATTTCTTCTACTTACACAGAAGCAATAAGTAACCCTGATGGTGTAAAGTGGAAGCAAGAAATGAATGAAGAAATGCAGTCTCTTCATAAAAATAGGACCTGGGAGTTGGTGACACTACCTAAGAGAAAGAAGGTAATTGGATGCAAATGGGTATATACAAAGAAGAAAGGATTTCCTGGTAAAAATGAAATTCGATACAAGGCTAGATTGGTAGCAAAGGGTTACACTTAGAAAGAAGGAATAGACCATAATGAAGTGTTTTCTCCAGTTGTGAAGCATTCATCTATACGGATTTTGCTAGCCTTGGTTGCATAATATGATCTCGAACTAGTTCAACTTGATGTGAAGACTGCATTTTTACACGATAATTTGGAAGAGGAAATCTATATGACTCAGCCAGATGGATTCAATGTTGCTGGAAAAGAAAATTGGGTTTGCAAACTGACAAAGTTGCTTTATGGATTGAAGCAATCTCCGAGGTAGTGGTACGAGCGATTTGATCAGTTCATGAAAGGTCAAAGGTACACAAGAAGTAAATTTGATCATTGCGTGTATTTTCAGAAGCTACAAGAAGGAACTTTCATATACTTGCTCTTATATGTTGATGATATGCTAATAGCATCTAAGAGCAAAATTGAGATTGAAAGATTGAAGACTCAACTCAATCTCGAGTTTGAGATGAAAGATCTAGGAGAAGCTAAAAAAATTCTCGGCATGGAAATATGGAGAGATAGAGCTCATGATAGAGTTAGCTTGTCTCAGAATCAGTATTTGAAAAAGGTACTACAGCAGTTTGGCATGAACGAACAGACAAAACCTGTAAGTACCCCGTTGGCTTTTCATTTCAAGCTTTCTGCACAATTATCTCCTTCGACGAATACAGAACGAGAATACATGTTGCAAGTTCCGTATTCTAATGCAGTGGGTAGCTTGATGTATGCAATGGTGTGTACAAGACCCGACATTTCACAGGGAATTAGTATAGTGAGCAGGTATATGCATAATCCTGGAAAAGGATATTGGCAAGCTGTGAAATGGATTCTACGGTATATTCAGAAGACCGTGGATGTTGGATTACTGTTCAAGCAGGATAATACACTTGGTAAAGGTGTTATTGGGTACGTTGATTCTAACTATGCCGGTGATTTGGACAAGCGAAGATCAACCACCGGTTATGTGTTTACACTTGCTGGAGGACCAATAAGTTGGAAGTCTACACTACAGTCTACAGTTGCATTGTCAACCACAGAAGCCGAGTACATGGCTGTAACAGAGGCTGTAAAGGAGGCTATTTGGTTACAAGGTATGACTAAAACCTTGGGATTAATCCAGGAGCATATTAACGTGTATTGTGATAGTCAAAGTGCTATTCATTTAGCAAAGAATCAAGTTTATCATGCACGTACAAAGCATATTGACGTACATTTCCACTTTGCGCGGGAAATTATTGATGAGGGGAAAATTTGTCTTCAGAAGATCAAGACTGTAGATAATCCCGTAGATATGATGACCAAGGTGGTAACAGTAACCAACTTTGAATATTGTTTGAACTTGATTAATATCCTGCAAGTTTAACTGTTGAAGAAGACACTATCAAGTATTGTTGTCAAAGGCAGAAAGAATTGTGTGAAGATAAGATTATCCTAATCAAATCTTCAAGGTGAAGATTATTGGAACCCACCAATTGTTTGAAAAGTCAAAAAGGGTGGGCACCGAAAGTAGAAAGTAAGATTGGTTGGCAAGTTGGGTTAAAAGTTGGCATGGGATAATTGCAATTTTGGTCCCTAATTGTATAGGGATATTGCAAGTTGATCCTTGAACCTCAACTATAAATAGGCCTAACCATTTCTTACTTTCTTCATCCCATAATTGTCATTCTCTACTTAAGGCATTATTCTCTCTCCCTATTTGTAAATTTCACTTGTAATTTTTGGAGTGAAATATATTTGGTAGTGCCCGAGGACGTAGGTAAAATTTGATGAACCTCGTTAAAATTCTGGTGTTCTTTATTATTTATTTTGCATATTTTTTGAATGTGATTGTAGTGATTTATTGTGCTATTAAATTACGATAAAGGGATATTCTGGCTAGGAAAGACTTGGTATTTAAGTGATCTTCGTGATCTACCTCTCTTTCTTGGGAATTGAACTTAGTGTGATTTTTCAGTACAATATTTTTACTCTTTCACACGCTTTCGCACAACATTACTATAAGCTTAAAGGTCATAAGCGTGGGTAGTGTTATCGCCTCATTGGCTTCCCTCTCGATTTCAAATTTACAAAGCATAAGAATGTGCAAGCGGCAATGACAGTCAATTCTGTTACCCCTGACTCCTATCCTAATTCAGGATCGTTGCCTTCTTCCATGTTTTCTCTTGTTTTCACCACTGAGCAATATAATCAGATTTTGGGTCTATTAAACAAAGGACCAACAACTGAGTTTGTTGCTAATCTTATAAGTATAGTTTTTCAATGTTTACTTGCTTCTGGTTCCGTCACCTAGATTTTGGACACTAGTGCGACAAATAATTTGTTATTTGATCTTTAAAGCTTGAATAACCCTATTTCTTGTGCTTCTGCTTTACAATTTGTCCATTTTCCTGATGGTAAAACTCTTCCAATAACACATATTGGCTCATTTTCTCTTGATTCTAATCACACTTTAGACAATGTTCTATATGTGCCAAGTTTTACTCATAATTTGCTTTATGTTTCGAAATTAACCCACGAGTTGCATTGTGCTGTTATTATCTATCCTGATTTCTATCTTTTTCAAGATCTCTCCACTGGCAAGATAAAGGGGATTGATAGGAAATAGGGAGGTTTATATATCCTTGAGTTATCTTGTTTGAGTTCTAGTTTATTTTCTTATTCACAATGTAATCTTGTTTTGCATATGTCATGTGTCATTGTTTCACAATGTATGTCATTTTCTACGTACTAACAATATTGCTACTTGGCATGCTCGTTTAGGTCCTGCTTTTCTTTCAAAACTACATAAGATACCTTTGTTTCATAATAATAAGCTTGATACCAATTCTATTCATAGTTGTTTTGTTTATCCTCTAGCAAAACAGTCTAGATTCCCTTTTCCCATTAGTCATTCCAAAGCTGATTTTCCTTTCCAACTTATTCACATTGACTTATGAAGACCTTATAGAGTGTCTACACATAATAGACATAGCTTCTTTCTTATTATAGTTGATGATCACACTAGAATGTTTTAGGTGTACTTGTTGAAGCTGAAGTCTGATGCCATTCTTTTTTTAAAGAAGTTCTTTGCTTTCATTTAAAACCAATTTAATACCACTTCCAAACTCATTCTAGTGACAATGGTTCTGAATTTTTTAATTCAGATTGTTCCACTCTTTTTTCTTCCTTAGAAATTATTCATCAAAGTTCTTGTGTTCATGCTCTTCAACAAAATAGGGTTGCTGAAAGAAAACACAAACACTTTTTAGAAGTTGTTAGAGCTCTTCATTTTCAACCTAAAGTTCTTGTTAAGTTCTGGAGAGAGTGTGTTATAACTACTTGTTATATCATCAATAGGCTTAAATCTATTGTTCTTAAATGGAAAACACCATTTGAACTTCTTTACCATAAACAACTTTCTCTTTCTCATTTAAGGGTCTTTGGTTGTTTATGCTATGCTAATCAACCTAATTACCATAATGAACTCTCTCCTAAAGCAATTCCTTCTATTTTTATGGGTTATTCTTCTACTAAAAAAGGTTATCTTTTGTTTAGTTTAAAAACTAAATCTTTTTTTTTATGAATAAGGATGTTTAATTTCATGAAACCATATTTCCTTTTCACTTTTCAATGACTTTCTCTAAATGTTTTTTTTCCTTCACAACCATAGGTTATTGATTATGATTTTCTAGTTATTCCTCATTTATCACAGTTATCTGTTTTACCAAATATTTTTCCTTCTATTTTTTATTCACTTACTTAATAAAGTACTTTTGTTCAGCCTTTATCAATTGTCTTTCCCCTAAAATAGAGTCTTAGGAAGTCCTCTAAGGTCTCTAGACCTCCTCTTTAATTAAATGATTTTTCTAAAACTTTTGCTTCTGTGGCAGGAATGGGCACAATTAGGATACTTTGGCTATGACAGCTCAACAAGGTTGGAGGGTGTTTAAGTTGGATGTGAAGTCAACATTTCTGAAAGGAGTATTGGAAGAAGAAATATATGTTAAACAACCAGAGGGCTTCATCACAACAGGTCAAGAAAGGAAGGTTTGTCTGTTAAAGAAAGCTCTATATGGGTTGAAACAAGCTCCCAGAGCATGGTACAGTAAGATAGATGAACATTTGCTGAACTTAGGCTTTGTAAAGAGACTGAGTGAATCCACTCTCTATGTAAAGAAATCAGGTACAAATCTAATCATTGATTTTGATAAGCTATAAAAGTAACATATTTTAATCACATGCTTAATGCGTTTTTGGATGATTAATTATGCAAATTGATGAATTTGATGCTCCTAGTCCTTTAAATTCATGTTTCTATACTTAGGAGAGCATTTGGATGCAAAAGGAGCAAAAAATGAGCCAAACTCAGACAAAAAAAAACTGTTTTCAAGATCCATACGGCTTGGGTATTTCTACACAAGCTGGGTACACGCCCATGTGAGCCATACAGCCTGGACACATGCCTATGTGATAGCCCGTGTCGATTACACACCCTAATTGTAACATCCCTAACCCACATCAGTCACTGGAATAGGGTTACAAGATGTTACCGAAGTTTATGGAATAATTATACAAAAATTCCATTATTTACTTATATTCACATCAAAGTTGTCCACTCGAGTCATAGTCACTAAATTATTAGTATATTGAGCTACGGAACTCAAAACTAAGATCCGTTAATTTTTCTGGAAACTAGACTCATATATCTTCCTACCATAAAATTTTCAGAATTTTTGGTTTAGCCAATAAGTATAGTTTATTCTTTAAAGTCTCACCTGTTTTGTTGTCTAACAGTTCTGACCCCTCTTCACTAAAAATTAATTATCTCCTCATACGGGATTCGGATGATGTTCTCATTTGTTTATTTTAAAAATAGACTCGTCAAGGATTTTAAGAATATAAATTATAACCTATAATTATTCTTTTAAAATTTTTAATGATTTTCCAAACTCAGAACAAGGAAGCTCAAAATCACTCTGACCTTGTCTCACAATAATTCAAGCATCTCCTAATATGAAAGTCTTTTGCTTACATCGTTTCTTCTATATGAAACTAAATTCAATAGGCTTTAATTTCATATCTTATTCAACCTCTAATTCAATTTTCATAATTTATGGTGAATTTTCAAAGTCAAACTACTGCTTGTAACAGCCTAATTTTCAATGGTGTCGGGAATAGAGATTTGAGATCACTAAATTTAACGAGTGAGTTGAAAATTTAATAAATTAATACCTATGAGTCAAATGTGAATATAGAAGTATTTTTGAATTAGTGAATTTGGTGATTTAAAAGAATTAATTAGGTAAATTGGGTCGAGAATGAGGTATCGAGACCTCGACTTCATAAACGAGCCATAAATATTTTTAGATATATTTATGGAGTTCAGAAAATTTTGACGTTTGGATGGTTAATTAAATAAAAATGACTAAATTGAAAAATGTGTAAAAGTTGCTAAAAGGATTAAATAGCTCAATTGTCAAATGAGGAAGAACCTAAAGTGCAAATAAGCCCAAAGGAGATATTTTGGGAGGCAATAGCTGAGAGAAAAATCAGGAAAAGGGTGAAAGAAGGGCAAAATTAGAAAATTACCAAAATTAGTTAAATAAAAATGAGACCAAATTGAAATATCTAGAATTCTCTTCATCTTTTTCTTCATTCTCATCAGCCAAAATGCCATAGGAGGGGTTTTATAAGCTGGTATTCCATATTTTTTTCACCAAGTGAGTTAATTCTTGCCTTTTTCTTATAATTTTTATGTTTTGAAGACTTTTACAACTAGGTACTACTATTAAATTCATTAGTTTTTGATTTCATGGATGAAATTGAAAGTCATCATGGTTGAGTGCTGTAAGTTTATCCTGAAATAGCATGAAATTGAAGCTTTAATTTGTTTATGAGATGATTTTATTAGGTAATTTCCATAGAATTGATTTTTAGGACCTAATTGTGAAAATATTTGGAATTAAAGTCTAGTGCTGAAATTCTGATTCCCAAAGGTTATAAAGTAATTTAAAGTGATATAATAAAGTGTTAATTGAGAAAAATCAGCTCAATTGAGAGGCTAATTGAGTAGGGACGGAATTATTACTTATTAAAAGCTTAGGGGGAAAATGGTAATAAACATCTTGCACTAAAACAGTTTTGGACAGCAGCAGTAAGCTAACTTTGAAAAATCACCATAAATTTTAGAAATTGAATTAGAAGATGAAAAAAAATGGAATTAAAGCTATTTTGAGTCTTGTTTCTCATAGAAGAAACGGTGTAAGCTGTTACAAGCCTAATTTACCCAGCCCAAATGCAAAACCCAACTACCCAAAAAAAAACTAACAAGCCCAAACAAACCATAAGCCCAACACCATAAAATTTTCAGAAAAAGAAAAAGAAAACCTAACCCTGGCCCCCTAATCCAAGTGGCTGCCGCCCCTAATGTTGTCGACTCTGACCAGCCTGCTGCACCGCCCACCTGCTCCATCGCCATGCCAACTGCTCTGCCACCACTTGCACCTGCAAGGATTTAAAGAAGAAGAGACGGCAAATAATAAAATAATCATGTAAAAAACGGCTATAAATGCCATAAAAAATCCTTTGTAAGTTTTTTACGAGAGATTCATTGAATAAAAAAAGGGATTCAAGTACACTGAGAAAACAATAACGAAGCAGAGCGAAGAAAAAAGAGTCTGAAAGGTGCAAAATTTGTTTTTTTTCTTTCGGTTTTTAAGATCTGTTTATATTCTTTTTTTCCTTTCTTTTTGTTTTCTTTTTTTTTAAAAAAAAGGAGACTATGTATATATTCTAAATATAAGAATAAAAAAATAAAAAATACCCTTTTTTTGGAGTTCCGGCGACGGCGGAGCCCACGGTGACAGCTGGTCGTACCTTGGTCGAATTCCTGGCCTGAGATCGGAGGGGAGGAGAGAGCTTGAGAGAGTTTTCCTTTTTTTTTAAGAGAGAAGAGAGAAAATGAAGTTTAAAAAAAAATCTCATTTATATAGGCCACCAAAATGACGTCGTTTTGGGACTGGCCTTAATGCCCAAAACGACGTCGTTTTGCCTCATGACCCGCACACTGAGCCGACCCGCTTCCAGGATCCGCGTGTTTTCCAGAAAGGGGATATTTATGCATTTAGCCCTTCTGCTTTTTTTAATTTTATAATTAAATATTTCATTATTTTTAATTTTACCCTATAATTTTATTTTTATTTCATTTTGGTCCCGCATAAATGCTGCGTTTAGGAGGGCGGGGATATTTTCTTCTTTAGTCCCTCCTTGTTGTTCACGCGTTCAAATCGACCCTTTTACTCTTTGTTTATTTCAGATTTACCCCAAAACTTTGTTTTTAGATTCAATTTAGTCCTCTTCGTTACTTTTGTTATTTTATTATCAATTAAATATATTATTAATATTAGTATTATACTTGTATTTACATTTATTTTATTCAAACACTATTATTATTATTATTATTATTATTATTATTATTATTATTATTATTATTACCACCATTTTTATTTTTACTATTATTATTGTCTTAGTATTAAACTAATTGATTTCATATTATTATTATATTTTTTCTTTTTTCTTTTTTTTCATTTATTTATTTATTACTTTATTATTAATTAATTTAGTACTATTGTTTATTATTTATTATTTATTATTATTATCCTTATTAACATGTCATCATTTTGTTATAAACACATATGATTATTACTCTTGTTAATATATTTTACTTCTATTATCATTTTTAAATTACTGTTACTATTTGTTTTACTATTTAACATGTTAGTATTATTAATAAATTTTTATCTAATTTATTTGCCTATATTTTTTTTATATTTTAAAGTATTATATCTCTATTTATATTTATGTACCAATATCATTATTTTACTATCTCTATTTTTTTTATCACTATTACTATTATTTTTAACTATATTATTATTATTATTATTATTATTATTATTATTATTATTATTATTATTATTACCGCCAGTATTATTTTCATTATTATTATTACTTAGTTATATTACTATAATTGTTATATTATTATTATTATTATTACTATTATTATTATTACTACAATTATTATTACTATGATTATATTTTCTTTTTATGCTTATTTGCCTATTATTATTACATTATTATATCATTAATTTTATATTGTTATCATTATAATAGTTATTATCATTACTTTTATTGTTATGTTCTTTTTTTTCTATGTTTTATTACTATTATTATTATCATTATTACTATTATTTTTATTTTTATTTTTATTTTATTACTATTATCTTTTTATTATTACTACTACTATTATTCTTATTAACATATTATCATCATTTTTACCATATTATTATTCCCTTTTTTTACATATTTTTGTTATTGTTATTAACATATATTATTATTAATGTATTGCTGTTCTCTATTACTATTATTATTACCATATCATTGTTATTAAGGTATTATCTTCATTATTCCGGTATCATTATAATTATTCTTATTATCAATTTTTTGCTTGTTTTATTTAATCTTTCTTTATTATTCTCATATTTATTTGCTTAGTTTTTTATTATTTGTTAGTCGAGTTCTTTTTATCTTCTCAAATAATTTTGTTTATTTACTTATTGTTTTTATTTAGCCCATTAATTATTTTATTGATTTTTTTGCACTTGTCATCGTTATTTACGTTATTACGTTTATTACGTTCTTTGTTGCACATATTAGCATTATAAATTGTTCTCTCGTTTGGCCATAAAATCATAATTCATTAGTCTTTCACTCGATAAAACAATTGTTCTTTCTAAAATAAAATAATATTCCGTGCTTGGAAATTCGAGTAAATGTGCCCTAACTTACTGAGTTTCGATTTTTCTCGTTTAACCTAAATAGTGGCATATTCTTTTAAATCACAATACGAGTTTTGAAATAAATATTCTCGGAGATACAAGGTGTTGTGCCCTAACTTACCGGGTATGACATTTTGTTACCTCGGGATAAGATTTTTGTTAACAAAGGCAATATTTGGCATTTGAAAATTCGAGATATCGTGCCCTAACTTACTGGGTTTCGATTTTCCTCGTTTACACTAAATTGTCGAATACCCTTTTAAAAAAGGGGGGTCGAAATACATGAATTTCAAATAAAGGCAAGCTCATTCTCAAAGTTCGAAATGTCGCGTCCTAACTTACTGTGCGTGACGTTTTATTACTTCGAGATAAAGGAGTCCTTAACATCCGTTTTAACTTATTCGATCATTTTTTAGCATTAATTCAAAGAGGGATCGTATTTTAAATTCTTTTGAGTTTTCAAATCTTCGACACTAAGACACTAATTAATCAACTAGGTACCAATTTTGGGCGTATCGAGGGTGCTAATCCTTCCTCGTGCGTAACCGACTCCTGAACCTATTTTCTTGATTTGCGTGGACCAAAATCGTTGTTTAAATAAATCAAACTATTTATTAAAAACAACCATTTTTATGAGGTGACTCCAATTTTTCGTTTTCATTTTCAAAATCCAAGTCGATTCCCGTTTTTTCAAAAAAAATGGTTACGACATAAGCAATGGAATTGTAAATCATGAGATATAATAAATTTTGTAAGACAAGGTCAGAATAAATTCAGGTTCCCTTATTCTGACTTTGAAAAATCATTAAAAAATTAATAAAAATAATTAGGGGCTTAAATTTATATTTTTAGAATCCTGAATGAGTCTATTTTCAAGAGAAACAAATGGGAACATCATTCAAATTCTGTACGAGGAGATAATTAATTTTTAGTGAAGAAGGGTTGGAACTGTCAGACAGTAGAATAGGGGTGAATTTAAAGAATAAAATGTACTTATTGGTTAAACCAAAAATTATGAAAATTTTATGGTAAGAAGATACATGAGTCTAGTTTCAGGGAAAATTAGCGGATCTTAATTTGGAGTTCTGTAGCTCAAGATAAAAATAATTTAGTGACTATGACACGAATGGATAGCTTGAATATTCACATATGTAAATAGTGAAAATTATGGATAATGTTACTTACAAGTGTGTTATTTATACTAAGGATGTGGATGGAGAGGAGGAGGAGGAAAATATACATATATATATATGAATGACTTGTGTATAAATTGATCACATGCCCAATTATAATCGATAAATGTTGAATTAGAAATGATATAATGTTTTATTTGGAATATTTATTATGAAATTATGATTATCACTATAATACAAAAATCGAACTTGTGAGTTTATATAACTAAATTTTAGTGACCATTTGTTAATATTATTAAATTTCAATATTATTATTTTATGTATGGTGATTAATATTTATGTATGTTAATTGTTGAAAATAAGTAAATTATGTACAAAAGTTATGAAATTGAACTGAGTATTTCGGAGGAACGAAACACAGGAAATGAGTATGATTTTCAGTGGAAAAGATGAATTGACGGTAAATTACCCAAGTAAACCGAGATTCAGTATTTGTTGCGAATTCTCGTGTTTGCTTTCCGTTTAGCTCTTACGAGCTTTCGTTAACTCATATGAGTTTCAGTTAACCCTCTTGGGGTTTCAGTTCAGCTCTAATGAGCTTCAATTAGCCTTCGGGCTTCCGTTTAGCACTTGTGTGCTTCAGTTAGCCTTCGGGCTTCCGTTTAGCACTTGTGTGCTTCAGTTAGCCTTCGAGCTTCCATTTAGCACTTGTGTGCTTCAATTAGCCTTCGACCTTCCGTTTAGCACTTGTGTGCTTCAGTTAGCCTTCGGGCTTCCATTTAGCACTTATGTGCTTCAGCTAGACTTCGGGCTTCAGATCACGATGTACTCAAATTCGTAAGCCATTTCTTGAATGGGCAAGTTGGTAAGTCGTAAATGTAACGTGTGGAAAAAGAAATGTAAGTAATGTTATCATTATTATTATTGAGCTTAATTATGTGATTGCGTCATTCAGAGATTGCGTTTGACAGGATATGTTAGTAAATTATGAGTATGTGAATCAAAGTGACAGAATTTAAACACCTAATGAGGTTGAGCTCATTCACATGAATTTTTCATTTGAAATTGTGATTGACAAAAAGAAACAGTGAATTGCATGCTTATGAATGGTTACACATAATTATCTGAAAAACAAGAAAAATGACGGTTATTGATATATAGAGACATAAGACATTGATATATGAATGTGGAATATGTTTGATGAATGTGGTCATTCATAATTATGGAATTATGTACCTTATGTGTGCTATTTGCATAAAGATGATATTTCAAATACTTTGGTGAATAAAGCTTAAATATGAAATAGTATGAAATCGAGACAAGTTGTTATGAAAATATATTTAAATTATCTATAAGTGTTTCGTACTCCTCGGTAATGCCTAGAATTCTATTTCGGCGACGGATACGGATAGGGGGTGTTACACTGCTACTAACCAAAAACTGTTTTAGTACAAAATATTGTTAACTAGTTTATAGTATCTTTACTTCATTTCATTTAAACTCTATACATGCCATATAAATCTTTAAACATAAAACAAAAGCTACCGGAATTGATCTGGATAGTGTGCCTTGTTGTGTTGATTCGATCTACTAACTTCACTTCAATTAAATCTACATAAAAATATCAAACACACACAAGTAAGCTTATTGAAGCTTAGTAAGTTCATAGGTTTAAAAGTAATGCTTACCAAACATAACATTTCCAAATAATAACAAAACATTTACTAAAGTTCCCTGCCATTCACAACCACTGTTATAATACTTCACATAGTTGAGCTCAACATTAACAACTACACAATCTCTTTCATTTGGTTCACTCCTATTATATTACTTATTATCAAATTAGGAAACGGTTTACGAAATTAAGTACGTCATTGCTCAGTTCCACGATTCACAACTCAGTATGGTTTTCCTCATTGAAGTACCATACCTACATTTTACAACTCGGTATAGGAAATGTCATACCTACGTTTTTTTAACTCAGTATGGATTTGATAATACCATACCTACGTTTCACAACTCAGTATGGATGATACCATGCCTATGTTTCACACTTTTCTATGGATCAACCATGGTCTTATCCATCAATTCATCACATGTCACGATACGAACGTACTCAATCTTGCCTTTTTCCTAACTTGAATTTCCACTTGTATTCTTTCATTTTAACATAATTTTCACAATCCCACAGCAAATCCATATAAAATAACACATTATATCATTCAATAATTCACAAATAAATTCAACCATCTGAACTTACCCAGCTGATTTGTAAAAGATTTCGAAATCTAGGAACTATTTCGTAACTTTTTCTTTTCCTCGTTCGTCTTTGGATTCTTGATTTATAATATAAAATATTTTCACTCACTAGCATTTATTTCCTCCCTATTTCACTTCACAATTTATGCTCTTCAATTTTTGAAATTGCACTTTTACCACAAAATTTACAGTTTTTATAATTTAGTCCCTACTCAATTCACCCATCAATTGAACTAATTTTTCTCAATTAAAATTTTATTTTATTATTATAAACTATTTCACAACCTTTTATATTCTTAATTTCAACACCAACCTCTAATTCACAACTTTTTCACAATTAGGTCCTAAATACCATTTTCTATCAAAATCACTTAATAAAACCACCTTAATATGAAATTAGAACTTAAATTTCATAATAATTCATCATAAAATTCCCTTAGTAAACCATGGTAACTTCAAATTTCACCCACCAAATCAAAAACTAATGAATTCTATCAATGGACCTAATTGTAAAAGTCATAAAAACACAAAAATTATCAAGAAAAAGTAAGAATTAAACTCAAATGATGTAAAAATATGAAAAACCAGATTTCTTCAGACCTCATATGGAGTTTTGGCTGAGAAAATATGAAGATATCTATAGAGTTTTCAAATTTGTCCTTATTTTATACGTTAAAATTGTAAAATTTCTAATTTTGCCCTTATTTTCCTTATTTTTCTGCTGATTTTCTTGTCCTTGTCCTCCAGCCTATTCAATTTTAGGCTTAATTTCCCTTTAAATCCTATTTCTTTTAGCACTTGAGCTATTTAATCCTTCTAGCAAATTTTGCATTTGTTACAATTTAGTCCTTTTTATTTAATTGACTATCCAAACGTTAAAATTTCTCAACCAAACTTTAATACTAACTTAATGACACTCCATAAATTTTTATAAAAATATTTATGGCTTAATTTTCAAATTTGAGGGCTCGATACCTCGTTTTTAACCCATTTGACTTAATAAATTCTTTTAATTCACCAAATTCACCAATTCACCAATTCTTCTAAATTCTTGCTTGACTCATAAATATTAAATTACTATCTTTTTCAATATTACTTTTCGGATTTAGTGATCTCAAATCACCGTTTCCGACACCACTGAAAATTAGGCCGTTACACTACTTCCCAAATATGTAGAAAAACCCAATTTTTAGGCTTTTAAGCAATCTAAAGTTTATAAATACCAATTAGAAGAATAGAGGAGGGAACCATCAGAGGAGATCGAAGAAAACACTCGAAGAACGCCATTGGAATAAACTCAGAAGCGGATCTCCATCAAGATCGAAAATCTCCATTTAATTTCTTTCGAAGTTTTTATGAGTTTCTTTATGTCTTGTGGTTATTTTGAATTTGAGATGTTTTCATTCAGGTTTATGAATTAATTCCCTAGATATCTAGGGAGGATGAAACCCATGATGAATCATTTTATTTAGTGTCTCTTTTTACGCTATAAATACTTGATTCTTGTTCTCAATTCTGTATGCTTATTTCTTATTTTAATATTTTTCGGATATTAATTCATGTTTAATGTACTTAATGCAGTAAAGCAAAAGGCCATGTTTAAGAGTAGATCTAGCATAATTGAGTAGAGTTGCATGCAATCTTAAAAATAGGACGACATAAATCTACCAAATCAAATCTAATAGGGGAATCCATAGATTGAGTTAATGCGACGAAAGGGGTTTTAATTAGAAAGAGATTTCAATTAATCAACCTAAAGTCAGTTATTCTTACTCTCGAAAGAGATATTAACATATTTTTAGGATTTCTACGGATCAAGTCACAAGTGAATAAATCGTTTAATTTAGATTCATAATAATAGGTGAAATCTAGGTGGATTCTTTCTTGGGTATTGTCTCTCTCATTATTATTTCCTTGATTTATTCTCTCTTGCGTTCTTAGTTAAATTAATTTTGTAAATTTAGATTAAAACACATCACTCCAAATTGTTGGCTAAATAATAAAAAAGGGTAATTACTAATACTTTTAGTCCTCGTGGATACGGTATTCTCTACTCACCATAGCTATAATATTGTTCGATAGGTGGGTTTGCCTTTGTCGTATTTATAGCTAATTTAGTGACCATCAGTATCTTTTTATGTAGATGACATGCTGGTGACAGGAAATGATGCAACTAAAATTGAAGAATTCAAGAAGGATATGATGAAGGTATTTGAGATGATTGATCTTGGTAAGATGCATTACTTTCTGGGAATGGAGATCAAACAAAGTCAAAATGAGGTGTTTCTTTGCCAGAAGAAGTACATAAAGAAGATTCTGCAGAGGTTCCATATGGAAGAGTGTAAGAGTGTGAACACTCTAACGAATCAAAAAGAAAAACTTCAAAAGATATATGGGGCAGATCCTGCAAATGAAAAGGTGTATAGGAGTCTTGTTGGGTATCTTTTATAACTCACATCCACTAGGCCAGACATCATGTACATTGTAAGTGTTTTGTCCAGATTTCTCCATTATACAAGTGAAATTCATAAGTTTGTTGCAAAGAGGGTGTTAAGATATTTGAAGGGGACACTTGCATATGGACTCAATTTTAGCAAAGTTGAGAAGTTCAAGCTACAGGGTTATTCTGATAGTGATTGGGCTGGATCACTAGATGATATGAAAAGCACTTCAAGCTATTGCTTCACGTTTAGCTCAGATAATTTCTCTTGGTGTTTAAGAAAGCAAGAGATGGTGACTCAATCAACTGTGGAAGCTGAATTCATTGCAGTTACAACTGCTGTGAACTAAGCCTTGTGGTTGAAAAAGCTAATGGATGATCTACATTTGAAGCAAGAGGAGTATATAGAAGTGTTTGTAGATTATCAAGCTACTCTAACTATTTCACTTAATCTTGTATTTCATGGAAGAGTAAAACATTTTAAAGTCAAGTATTATATGCTGAGGGAAGTACAGAAGGCAGGTCAAGTAAAGCTGGTTTATTGCAGATCAGAAGACCAGGTGGAAAATATTTATACTAAGTATTTCCATGTTAGTTGATTTGAGTTTCACTTGAGTCAGGAGGAGAACATTAGTGGCTATAAATTGTTTTTTATTTTATTTTAAATAAGACTAAGTCCTAAGGAGATTTGTTAGCTTGTTGTAGAAGTAGGAGTTGTTATCTTGTTAGTAGGAGTAACAATTTGAATTTTTTGTTAAAGTTGTTACTTGGGACTTGTATATAAGGACTGCTTTGTTAATTAATTAAATCATCCCTTTCATTCATAATTGTTTTATGCTTCAATTAGTTCTTTGCTAAACCAACACTAGTGTCGTAACCATTTTTTGGAAAACGGGAATCGACTTGGATTTTGAAAACGAAAACGAATAGAGGACTCGCCACGAATCCTTTTTTGATGAGGTGTGATCGGATCACCTAAAATTAATCATTTTAATAAAAGTTAAGATTTACTAAAACGATAATTTTTGGTCTACAAAAACCAGAAAATGGGTTCGGGAGTCGGTTACGTACGAGGAAGGATTAGCACCCTCGATACGCCCAAAATTGGTACCTAGTTGATTAATTAGTGTCTTAGTATCGAAAATTTAAAAACTCGAAATAATTTAAAATACGATCCTTCTTTGTATTAACGCTAATTTAAAAATGATTGAATAAATTAAACAGATGTTAAGGACTTTCTTATCTCGAAGTAATAAAATATCACGCCCAGTAAGTTAGGACGCGGCATCTCGAACTTTGAGAATGAGCTTGCCTTTATTTAAAATGCACGTATTTTAGCTTATAAAAATGGTATTTGATTATTTAGAGTAAAAGAGAGAAATCGAAATCTAGTAAGTTAGGGCACGTTTTCTCGAATTCTCGAACATCGATTATTGCCTTTATTTTAAAATCAATTCTTATTTCGAAGCAACTAAATGTCATACCCTAGAATAAGCATTTTTCAAAACTCGCATTGTGATTTCTTAAAAGAATATTTCGTTATTTAGGTAAAATGAAGAATCGAAACCTAGTAAGTTAGGGCACGATCGTCTCGAATTACCAAATACGAAATATCACTTTTATGAAAGAATTATTTTAAGGTATCGGAAAAAAAAAACATGATGCGATTTATAGTAAAATATAAAAGCAAATTATGATGCTAATACGTAATAATAAGCATGGCAATGTCAATCATAATAATACGAGCAATTATGAAAGGTGAAATAATAACAATGCTAGTAAACAAGCACATGAGGAAAATGAAATGATCGAATACATAAGTAAATTAATAAATAAATAAATAAAGAAAATGACAAAATAAAATGACAATGATAACGAAAACGATATAAAAGTATATATATGTATTAAAGTACACACATAATAATAGAAGTAATAAGAAATATAGAAATATATATAAAATAATAGTAGTACAATATTAAAAGATACATATAAACGACATCGCTGGAGGGAGGACCAAATCGCAAAACACGATAAACTTTAGGGCTAATTTAAAAGAAATGAAAACTTGATTGCGAAACATATAAAAAGCAGAAGGACCCCACGCGAATTAGACCATCATACAAAAACCTGCGGATCCTTTAGCGGGTCGGGTCGCCTGCGCTGGTCGAGGGCCAAACGGCGCCATTTTGAAGTCTCCGAAATTCCCATGAAACTACGTCGTTTTCTACCTCTATATAAACTAATTTTTTTTAAAAAAATTCATTCTTCCTTTCTGCTTTAAAAAAAATCACTTTCTTTCTTTCATTTTCTCTGTGTAGGCGCTCTTGGTTCGGTCAGGGTTTCAGCGAGCTGCCATCGCCCTCCGCCACGTCTCCGTCGTCGGCGACCGCCAAAACTCCCCCTTTTTTTTACGTTTTAAAGTATATATCTTTTCTTTTGTACATATTGCCTATTCACACATATATGGGTATAAAATAGATCGATTGGCCATGAAATATCAACGAAAAAGAATTAAAAAATAAAACTAACCACCTTAGGACTACGGCTTCTGTTTCTGAGGGCTTTTGGTTTATTTTGATGCTTTTTCTCTTATTTCTTGAGGGCTCATAATGCTGTTTTTTGCTTGAATCTATGTTCTCTTTTGTATTTGAAAAATGTCCGAAATTACAATGGTTTTAGATTCGGCCTTAAATAGTCGTTTACATGCCTCCCTTTTCTACTTTCTGTCCTTTCTTTATTAATGCTTGCAGGTGCAACTTGGGGCGGTGGCACAGTGGCTGTGCTGCAGGCGTCGGTGGTGGATGGGACAGGGGCGGCAGCAGCTGATTAGGCTAGGGTTTTTTTAATTTTTTGTTTTGATTTCGGGCTGATGTTAGGTATTGGGCTATGTGGGTAGGCTTTGTTGGGTTTTAGGCTTAGTGGGTTTAGTGGGTTTTGGGCTAGGGGCCAAACGGGCCTGTACAACTAGTTTTCAGAAAAAGACAGTCTGGCTGGTTAACCATGCTGAAGTTTCTTGTGCCAGTTGAATTTAGCAGCAAGCGGTGCTAACTGCTAATCATACTTCAGTTGTTTCTTGTAATGCGCAAGCAGTATCAGTGAATGAATCATATTTGTTTTGGTATCTTCAATTTTAACATAGTTATATTAACAATTTAGAACTGCAGGAACATTTCTTTAGGTCACATGGTAGGATTGGAGCCGATTTCTATGTATGACTTGGCCCTTATGTTTGAGGCAGCTGAAACAACAGCTGTCTTACTTTTTATCTTTTGATTCGTGAATAAATTAAATTAATATAAAGACGGGTGATTAAGAGTAGGCCAGAAAACAAAGATGGTTGATTAAGAATGATTTGTTAATGACTAAAGGATATGGTCGTTGCAGCAACGTTCTATGCATCCTCCTTGTTTGTCAGTAATTTGATCTGTTCAGTTTCTTGAGTTACCTCTAAAATTGCAACAAAATGTAGTCGAATGGCTTCTGTCAGTTGCATTTGCGGTAACTCTGATAATCCTTTATTAAATCATGGAACTTTATCAGTCTGTGTTGCTTTCCTATAATACCAGACACAACAAACTGCTTGAAGGATCAAACATCATTTTGTCACTTTGATTTATTTTATGGCATACTCAGATGTATACATGAACAAAGTATTCATATACTAATTTCGACTAGTTAGCTTCGTATTTATAATTATTATATAGGGTTATGTTTGGTATTCTTATGATATTTAGATTTAGGGAATAACTTAAATATTTATTTTAGTTTCTAGGAGTTTTTGAAATTGAGATGTTGGGATTATAGATAATGGAGATTTTCATATGTGGGCTATCAGAGTTGGGTTTTTTTTCTTCTTTATTTCTCCCTAAGTTCATCTATTTCCTGCCTTCTGTTTTTATTTGATTCTCCAGTTTCTCTCTTTCCTCTCCTGTTCTTTATTAGCGTACTTCACGTTTTTGAGGTTCCATGAAATTACCATGGGTGAAGAAATCCAAAAGTTCTAAAGGTACTTTGAACATTTGACTTTCTTTTTTCTGCAATTGTTAGCTCAAAATGTTCCCTCAAGAAAATCCTTTAACCATTAACTTAAGCAGGATCGTTAATCGAAAATGAGTCATGGAATTCATATCCAAAGCCACAATGAGTCATTTTAAGATTTTCTGATATTGGAGAGAACACCTTATTCCCTTTGTCACGGTCATTATCTTTATTGACACGAAATGAAATTACTGTTTTTCTTTCCCTGAATTATTTGGGTAAACTGAATTGGCCTGCTTTGCATACTATGTAGACCTGAGTCTTATGATAGAAGAGGAAATCAATCTGATCCAAATGAGGCAGGATTGTTTATGAATAGAAAATCTCAAGATGCTGCGGTTGGTGCTCTTGTACGGATGCTGAAGAAAGCCCCTCCACTTCTCCAAGACATCCCGAGTTCGATTAACTTTTCAGAAGCCTCGAGGCCAGAAATGTAGACTAACAACATCCAAGAGCAAAAGCAGAACACACAGGCTGTGACCGTGGAAAATAATGCTTCTTCAATTATTCCATCTTCCAGGCTTGTCGCATCAATGACAACGGCAGATGCATTAGAGGAACTTAGGAGTTACAAAGAGATGAAAAACTTGTTGCTTAGTGAAGGTGGTAAGTCTTGCATATCTGCCAATTTAACCCCTGGGGCTAAACATTCTGGCAAAGGTACATGAGAATGATCAACTTATGTGATCTTGGTATATTTGCACATATGTACAACGCTATGGTTTGAAAGACTACTACTACATGCTATTACAGTTGAAGCCATTTTCCTCTTTTTGTGATCATAGGAGTATGTATATATATAATATAAGTTTTTGGTTAAGATTTATGTTAACAACAGAAGGGTTATCTGTTGGCCCCGAAAACTTTGTAAAAAGCACTTTTGTCTCTAATCATACATAACATAATTGCACATAATTTTAGATGTTGGCTAAAGGTGGCGCACGCTCTGATATACAGGCTTGCTGATGCTGTCGTTTCTATTATTTTGCTTTTCTCCTTTGTTTCCCCTCCTGCATATAGATTTTCAGTAGAATGAAGCTTGAGTTTCTAATACAAATGTGTTTAATACGGATATATTTTCCTGTTTTAGAAGGCTTTTTTTTTAAGTTATATTTGAAGTATCATAACCTGATATATTTGGAAGATTATAATTATATAGGTATAGTGATTTATTTGACCCTCTAATATTATAATAATAATAAAAGATATTTTAGCTTTCTATTTAATTTTTCATCTTTTTTAACTTTTTAATTTAAGTTTTAATGTTTATTAATTTTATTGTTGTAATATACACATAGTTTGCCACATAGATGACATGTCATCATTTAATTAATTTTTTAAATTTTAAAAATTCATAAAAATTATAAATTATTTTTAAAATTATAAAAATTTAACTAAATGTTGACATCATGGACGAATCTAGGGGAGTTGGTAGGGACTTGGTCTCCCTTAAAATGGAAATTTTTTCATTTAAATCTTTCAAAACTTTTAAATTTTTAAATTAGTAAAAGTAAAATTGTACTTTGGTCCTCCCTAAAAATGATAATTTTTTTATTTAATCTTTTAAAAATTATAAAAATATAAGTTATTCAAATGGTGCAATTGTATTTTTACTATAGTAAAAATTATAATTTAATTTCGACTCTTTAAAAAATATTTTTGGCTTCACCTTTGGTTGACATGTCATCCATGTGGCAATTCATATGTGTCATATTAGTAAAGTTAATAAATATTAATTTTACATTCATTTTGAAGGGATTAAAAGAGATGAAAAATTAAAATAATATTTTTTTATAAATTTGAAGCGATAAAAAAAATCATTATACATTAAATGAAGCCCTTGTCTGAATGCATGTTGCATTGATCCCATTCCTTTGTCAATTAATTTGCCATTTTCAAATCTCTTGATATCCTTTATAAATGTTATTAAGTTCCAAATGAAAATATATATATTTTTACTATCTAATATCTGAGCCAAAGAAAAAAGATTGTATGATACAGTGATTCCACGTCATCCTTATCCCTTTTCAATAAAAGAATGACAAATCAGATTTTTTCTTTTAATTTTCAACTTTTTCCTCCTAAAAATATTCAAATCTAACTAAAAGTACTAAAAGTCGAAAGAAAAAAAGTCAATTTCTATTTTCCTATTAGAAAGTGATAAGAATTAGGGAAAATTATAATTTCGTGCAATCCCTCCTCTTGGGCCAAAATATTAACATTATCTTTGAAAATTCCCGCCGTAAGGTTTCTCCTTTTTGCATGAGATAATGCCTCATGGGCCACAAATAATGTCTCTTGTTGCATGTCTTCGAGCTACACTGTTTTACCGAATGAGAACAGTCGCTCTTGATGCTATTCTTTGCTCCAGCTCGGCCTCAATTCTTTCCAAATGGGTAAGACTACTCTCACAATCCGCAAGTCCCAAAGGAAATAATGATCACATATTTCTTTTTGCCTTATTTCATGTAAATTACCAACGTCACTATTGAAATGTGTAGGTGGACTTGACCAAGACTTTTCTTCGCAAGTGGAGTGCAAGGCCAAATGTGTTAGGTTTCTTTCTATTTCATCGGAATGGTTTCTTCTTTGGTAAATTAATATTTGGGTCAACTAATTTTTAAAAGGTAAATAATTGTAATAATGTTAATGAAATCTCGTATTTTGGTTACTCGTTCATTAATTTTTATTAATCCCTCAATAAAATGATGTCATGACATGTTAACTCTCAACAACAATTCTATAAATAATACAAAAAAATATCAAAAATTTATTTATAAATCTTCAAAATCATAATTTATTTTTTAAAATTATAAAAACTAATTTTTTGAAATCATAAATTCCTTAAGAGAAGAACTGACAGTGTTGTACCATACGAATAAGCCTATATTTTCTCTCAATGATCACCGTTGGTTCTCTTTAGAAGACATTAAAATGATATATTGTCAAGGACAACATAGTTGTTGCCATCCATTTATCTATTATCTACCGTAAACTTATCATACTCTTGGTGGTTAAAAGATGAAATTTTAAAAGTTCTAAAAGTATTTGGAAGTTTTTTTAAAATATAAAATTATTAAAAAAAATGCACATTTAACTTAGCTAACAAGATATTTACATTCATTTGAATTTATACATGTATTTATCCAAGTTCATTATACCCGTGAAATAAAAAATATCATTTTTTATATGATTAGTATTTTAAAATTATAAAAAATAAAATTACTAAAATGCACATTTAGAATGAATGGAGATAAATGGACGTCGAAATTCATTTATATCTAGACATTCATTTGTCTAGATTCATTACTGAAATGTTGATAAACAATATTGAATGGTGAATAAGTGTTAGGTGAAGCAATAAGATACATTACACTTTTTAAAAGAGATGCAAATTTAAATTTGAAAGACAACAATGTTAAAAGGGAAGAGTCACGAGTTCCAAATATAAACCATAAAACAAAATTTGATTTGGTTACAAAATTGTACAAATTTATGTATTTAATTTTTAATTATAATTTGAAATACTTAAGTATTCATAATAAAGAATTTTATGAGTCTTAGATCTATCAATACAAAAACAAATAATTATTTGGTGCATTGATAAAAAAATAAATAAACCATACAATTAGTTATTCAACTTTCATAAGTTTTCATTTTAGGTATAAAAAATAAAACTTTTCATTTTAAGCATTATTGTTAAAAATTATTTTCAATTTACTACGGTTAAAAATCATTTTTATTTTGATCACCCGTATTAATTCAATGTTATTATATCTCGTTTTAGTCACTCAGCTTTCATAATTTTTTATTTTGGTCACTTATTTTATCTTTTTAATCTTTTTAGAATTAATTTTAATTTTCAATAAAAGAGAAAAACACATTAGTTTATAGTGTAATTTCGGGATCACAAATTCGAGTCCTGAAGAAAATTTATTTTAATATTATTTCATGGTCTGCATTATGATAGAAATGTTGTATGAAAATTTCGTAAAGAAATTTTTTCCGATTGCATGATTAATTTGATGAAAATGATCAAATTGCATAGAATGCAAAAGTTGAATTCTAGTAGCTAAAGGGTTCAAATAGCTTTGGAATTCAAAATTGGAGGTCCTTATATGGGAAATAGACCATTTAGTGGAGTTAGTAGATAAGTATGATTATTCATCATTGGAAATTTAAGAAAAGAAAAGGGTTAAATTGGAAAGATGATAAAATAAAGATGGTAAATTAATTAAACACTAAAATATCATCATTTTTCATCATCTTTCCCAAATAAAAAGATGGAAACCTAAGCTCATGCCAACTTATTTTGCTTAATTAGGTAAACATTCTTGTCCTGTTTTTAATAATTTTTATATCTCCAAGATCGTAATAGCTTAATCTAGCTATCTCGGGGATTAATTTGCAAAGTTATCAAAGTACTAGGGTTTTGCCATGGATGAGTATGTATGAATTATGAAGTTTTATGGTAGAAAATGAAAGGTTGTTGATAGATAAACAACTTTTGTTAAGGGAATTTTGATGAAATTATGATTTAAGGACTAAAATGAAAAGATGTAAAATTCATGGAAAAATTCTGAATTTTATGAAATACATGGGCTGCTATTGTTACATGTAAAAATCGGCTAGGCTTGGAATAAGGATTAAATTGCATGAATTTCATTTTTCGAGCCTGAGGACGAAATCAGAATTAATTAAAAGTATAGGGCCAAAATGATAATTTTTCCTAATATATGAATTGGATTGAATTGAATATAAATTAACATTAAATTCATTCGTATAGATTCGGATAGATCAAATACAGAGTTAGATCGTGGAAAAGAGAAAGTAACGGATTAGTAGCTTTTGTGTATATAAACATAGTCGAGGTAATTTCGTGTAACTAAATTGTATATTTAAATATTTTAAATTGAATATTATTGTATGTGATTTGTACAATTTCCATGTATAAATATGATCACATATCCGATAATGTTTGACAAATATTAAGCCCCGTTTGAATAAATGAAATTCGATGGATACAGGGTTTCTGAATTGGTTGTGATCCTACATGTGTTGCCGGCACACCATAGCTCTTACGAATGTCCCGATATTTGGCTCTCACGAGCTTCCCATTAATAGCTCTTCGGAGCATCCCGATTGGTTGTGATCTTGCATATGTTATGGACACACCGCAGCTCTTATGAACATCCCGATATATGGCTCTCTATAGCTTCCCGTTACATGGTTATTGCGAGCTTCCCGTTTATGGCTCTTATGAGCTTCCCGATAATTGGCTCTTTGGCGCTTCTCGATAACTGACTCTTATGAGCTTCCTAACTTAATATTTCTCTGAAGCTTCTCGATATTGGCTCGCTTGAACTTCTCGATATTGGCTTGTATGAGCTTCCCGCTAATGGCTCTCCGAAGCTTCCTGTTATATGGCTCGAAAGAGCTACCCGTTTATATGCTCACATACGCATTCCTGAATATGAATTGATGGATATTATAAGAATTGATGGATTACAATTTTGTACACTTCGTGTGTAGTACCCGTGTATCCATCGATATTTTAAATAATTCAACGGGTAAAGTACTGATATGAAGTAACATGAGTTCAAAGTGATCTATTACCTGTGTATACCTGAATTATATGGAAATGATATTATTTGATATATAATGAAGTATGATATGCCTGATACAAGTATGTGAAACATGATAAATGACTAAGTTTATCCATGATTATGATTTATTAAATGTGATTACTTGGCTAATGTGATATGGATATGTGTTAGGCTATGGCCAAGTTGGTTTTGTTTGTATGCTTACCTTATATGTGAAATAATGGTAAGTTAAGTTCTATGTTATACGAACTTACTAAGCATTAAATGCTTACTCTGTTTTATTTCCTCTATTTTATAGTAACTCAGAAGCTCGTTGGGTTGGAAGCTTAGCGGAGATATCTCACACTATCCATCGGCCCATTTTGGTACATATAGAAAATTAATTTTGGTTATAATGGCATGTATAAGGTAATTTGGCCAATGTTGGTTTATAAGTATTTTGTTGTAAATAGCCATTGGAATGGCTTGTGATGGACATGTTTTGATGAATATATAAATATATAACCTTAATGTGTTTGAAATGGATGAATGACGAAAGTCATGTAGTCATATTGATGTTTGGTTTGTGTTAATATATGTGGTAATATATCATGTATAAAATTTGGTTTTAGGCTTGTTTTGATTGTTTGTTTGTGGCTTGTGGATGTGTTAAACTGTCAATATAGGTGGAAGACAAATTGGGTGAGAAAAGTGGCCTTAGAAATGACCTATTTTCGTCCAAATGGGTAGAGACACGGACATGTGTCTCTGCCGTGTGTGATATACGGCCTAGCACATGGGCGTGTGGTTCGGCCGTGTGTTCTTTATATCTTTAAAATTGCAAAACAGAATGCTTAAGTATTATCACACGGCCTAGCACACGGGCGTGTGACTTGGCCGTGTGACCCCTGCACATATTGAATGCAAGTCAGTATGTTCACACGGCTTAGCACACGGGCGTGTGGCTTGGCCGTGTGACCCAAGTCAGTAAGCACCCTAATTTAGACACGGGCTGGGACACAGCTTTGTGTCCTTATTTCGAATGCCCACATAGCCTGAGACACTGGCGTGTCTCTTGACCGTGTGAAACACATGGCCTGGCCACAAGGGCTTGTGTCCCTTGCACCTTTGAAAAATTTTTAAATTTTGCGAAAAATTCTCTAAGTACCCGGTTTAATCCTAATTTGTTTTTAATGCATATTATGGGCCTCGATAGCTCATATAAGGGACAATATGATTGAATATGATTGAATATGATTCATTTCATATATAAATGCTAAATGGTATGAAATATTTGTATTTGATCTGTAAATTTTAGTAATGCTTCGAAACCCTGTTCCAGCGACGGATATGGGTTAGGATGTTACATATAGGGAATAACTTAGGTTTTTTTAACAAGGAAATCTAATTTACCTTTTTAATGTTATCTATTTTTTTTCCTTTTTAAAAATTAATTTTAGTTTTTTCATATAAAATAAAAAACTTGAGATTTTACAAGAACCTAGGGGAAAAAATCATTTTTATCTTTTCAAATTCTTTTGTTGTTGTTGTTGTTTTTTTTTTGTTTCTAAGTAAAAGGGAAAAACTTGAAGTTTTATAAAGATTACATGGGTTTTTATAGCGAAAACTATTGAGTATGACTCATGTTTTAGTGTCATTTTGTGAGATAACCTTCAAGTTAAACTCTGTTTATTTGTTTCAGTTGAACTTTGATTAGTCTAAATTATGTTATTATTATTTGACATACGAATTTAGCTTATAAAAAGGCTCTATTACAACCTTAGAAAATACACCCATTAAAATATTAGAAGTTATAATATTTTTGGAGAATCTTGTGTTTACGTTTTGAGGGTTCTTTATTTTCGAGTTTCGGAGTTTAATTTTTATTTTCATCTTTTGTATTCTTCATTCTTTTGCCATTATAGTAAAATTATCTTTGCCCATAGTTTTTTATCCTCTTTGGAGGGGTTTTTTCACGTTAATTTTGTGTGTCCAATTTATCAATTTCTTCCGCTATTTTTACTTGTTCGTTATTTAACCAAGCCAATCCCCAACAAAAACTTATAGGGAAAATTATTTTATTTTATTTTTTTAATTTTAATTTTAATTTTAATTTTTTTTAAAAAAAATTAATTTTAGTTTTTTTTTCCAATACAATAACATTGAATTAATTGTGGGTGACCAAAATGAAAATGATTTTTAATGGCAATGCCTAAAATGAAAATAGTTTTTAATGACAATACCTAAAATGAATTTTTTTTTATTTTTCAATGGCCAAAATGAAAATTTATGAAAGCTTAATGACCAATTGTGTAGTTGCTCATAAAAAGTTCTAAAAAAAAAAACCATAACGTGTTTCCATAAGAAAGTTGTTTGCCTTTAACTAATATAGGGGTAAACTAGACAAGTCGACTAAATTATTAATAAATTTAAATTTTAGTCACTAAATTTTAAAAAGTTAAAAAAATTTATTGAACTATTCGAAAGGTTTTATTTAAGTCACTAGGTTGTTAAGTTTTTTTTTTTTAAATATCTGGCTAGCATGTTTTCAAGTGACAATTTGACGATCAGTCAGTACCCATCACTATATAGAAGAACATACCTTAAATCAAAGTCGATTTAATGGCCAGTATCAAATATAAAAGAATTAAGCTATTTGGATTTCAGTTCGCAGATTTGTGATATTCAAAGTTATTTCATGAAAAGAAATTAAATTGTAAAAGAGAAGAAGAGTGAGAGCTTTCAATTGGTATAAACGATGTGTCGAAACCACTTTTTTTGAAAACGGGAATCAACTTTGTTTGAAAATGAAAATTAAAACGGGAGTCGCCACCGATCTTTATTAGGTGTGATCAGATCACCTTTGCTTTAATAAAACATTTTAGTTCATTAAAACGGTATTTTTGGTCTACGAAACTCGAGAGAATGGGTTCAGGAGTCGGTTACGTGCGAGGAAGGATTAGCACCCTCGTCACACCCAAAATTGATACCAAATTGATTAGTTAGTGTCTTAGTGTCGAATAGTTAAAAACTGAGAACGAATTTAAAGTACGATCCTTTTTTATTAATGTTGATTTTAAAAATGCTTGAATTAAACCAAAACGATTGCTAAAGATTTCCTCGTCTCAAGATAGAGAAGTATCACATCCCATAAGTTAGGACACGATACCATGAACTCCCGAGCGCAAGTTTATCTTTAATTTTGATTGGATTTCCATTCATTTTAAAACGCAAAAGGATATTTGGCTATTTAGAATCAACGAGGAAATCGAAACCCCGTAAGTTAGAGCACAATTCCTCGATGTTCCAAAACGCGAAACATTGCCTTATTTTGAAATTTTTATCTTTGAACCATAGCGAGTATGATATTTAACAATGTAGGTTGATTTTGTTTGAAGTAAAATAAAACGATCTAAGTTGGATAAATGCGTTGGGGTTTAATTCGTGAGGCAATGATATGAAATACAATATAATAATGAGTATGGACAATAAGACATGAATAACATCACACAAATGTACGACAATAATATGAAAATATAAATGAACAAATTATGGTACATACAATGATAGTAATGACTCGACATACATTATTTACATGCTAACATTAGCAATCGAGGAACAATAAAAACACATATAACAATCTAAAAAATAAATAGTGTAAAGCAAATCAAAATAAATAAAGCGTAAAAACTATTTAAAAAGATAATAAATAAGTTTTAAAAATAAATAAAGTAAAAAAATGATTATTTTTTTAAAAATCAATAATGTATAAAACAATTTTAAGAAAAGAAAAGATATATATATATATATAAATTTTAGAACAAGTAATATACACATATGTACATAAAGGTATAAAATGGGTGATATAAAAAAAAACTTATAATGAATAAAAAATAGAATACTTAAAACAAATAAATAGAATTTTGAAAGGTGTATAAAACAATTTGAAATAATGAAATATTTTAAAATAAATAATACATGAAACTATTTTAAAATAGAAAATGATACTTTAAAGTAAAGAAATGTAACAATTTATAATATTTAATATGAATAATATTTTAAACATAAGGTAAAATAATATAAAGTATTCTAAATAGATCAATAAAAAAATAATTTAAAATATCATGTGAAAGATTTAAAATAAACATGCAAAATAAAGAAATATAAAAGAAGCAAACAGTTTATAAAAGTGAAAATAAAATAAATAATATATGTATAATTTTAAAGTAATTGATATGTAAAAAACTTGGAATAAACAAAAATAAAACAGTTTAAAAATAAACAAATGACAAATTTACAAATAACATATAAAGTTTAAAACTAAATAAAATATATAACATCTAAATAAATAGTAAATAAAACATATAATAAAATATGATAAAACAGTTTGAAATAAAAGGGACAATGATTAAATTAAAATCAAAGTAAAAGAAATGGTATAAATCATAATAATAGAAAGCTGCTAAGGACCATAATGAAATACGCGCGAAAGAGTGGGGGTTAACTGGGAAATTACCCCCTGACCTCCTATGCGCAGCGTTTCAGGGGCCTGGCTCCTCAAATGAGTGGAGGACTAAAATAAAAAAAAGGAAAATTTTTGGGGCAAAAATAATAATAAAAAAGTAACATGGGACCACATTGAATCGCGCCACCAAATCAGAGGGACCCAATGCGCAAATAGACCATTAGGTCGAAATGCGCGGATCCTCCACTGGGTACGGGTCGGGTCGCGCGTTCCCCCCTAAACGGTGTCGTTTTGAGGCGTGGGGGTTCATGAAACAGTGTCGTTTCATCATTGTTATTTAAACCAATAACTTTTTTTATTTCATTTTCCAGCCCCCATTTTAAAAAAAAAAAAGAAAACAGAGAGCTTCTTTGCTCTCTCTCCTTCTCCCTTTCTCTTTATTCGGCTAGGGTAATATACCTATCATCGCCTCATCGCTGAACCGCCGCAGTTCCACCATGGGCGGTGGTCGGGGTCACTCAAAAAAGGGACTTTGACCCTTATTTCTTGTATTTTGAGGGGGCCAAACTCATTCAAACCATTACCCGAAGGACTAGGGTTGATTCAAGTAAGTCCTCCCCCCTTTTATTTCAAAATAGATCGATGTAAAAAAAAATCAATAAGAAGAAACAAGAAGATGAAACGAAACTAAAAAAACAACCTTTTGAAACTTTTAATCTGCTCTTGTATTTTCAGTGTGCATAAAAAAATAGAATAATCGGGCTCTTATAGCCGATTAAGATGACTATCTACTTTTACATTTTTGTCGTTTTTGCTTGATTTTTCTCCTGTACATGTATTACTCTCTTTGTCTTCGTATTTACTCCTTGTTGCAGGTGTTAGAGAGGAGTGGGACGCGTGGATGGGGCGTTCGAGGAGTGCGACGAGGAGGCGCACATGGTGGTAGCAAGCAGTGAGGTATGCGGCGGCAGAGGATGGGGCTAGGATTTGCTTGCTGAAAATTTGATAGCTAGTGGGCTTTAGGGTTTCTATGATTTTGGGTCTGAAATGGGTTTAGGTTTGGGCTGTTGTGGGTTTTAATTTGTAAATGGACTTTAAAAACATTTGGATTGTTGTTTATTTATTTGGTTTTTATTTTATAATTTGGCCAGGCCAAAATTGGCCCATTACACGATGCAAACGAAAAAGATCATATAATAATGATTTTAACAATGCAATAACTTAAATGAAAACTTTTAAATAGTTCAATAATTATTTTATAACTTTTTTAAAATTTAGTGATTTAAAATTTAGTGATCAAAACTTAAATAAATAAATAAAACACCTAAGGAATATAGGTATTCATAGGTCGGACCCAACTAAAAATTTAGATCCGTTTGTTAGGCCTGCAAAAAATGGGCCTAAAATTTTATTCAAGCCCGACTCGGATAAATATGCTAAAATTCAGACCCGGTCCGCTCCGCTTGTATTAATTTTTTATATACTTTTTAAATATATATAATACATCAAAAATACTAAAAACATCAAAATATTTCCGAACAAATTCAAAATAAATTTTTAAAAAATATGTATACTTAAATAATACTAAGATACAATTTAACAAGTAACTGCCTCTAAAATAATAACAAAATTAATGAATGCCTCTAAAATAATAACAAAATTAACAATAAAACAAGTTTTATACAATATCCAAACAATAATAACAAAACAGTAACAACATAATAATAAAATGATAGTAAAATAGAGAGAAAATAATAAAAAAATAACGTTAAAAAATATTGTTTTGTCTTTTAGTAAATTCGGGCCAAGCTAAAGCCCAGATAAAATATATCTTATTCGAGGCCCGACCTATTTTTAAACGGATTTTTTTTTGTTCAAGCTTATTTTATAAACTTATATTTTTATCCAAATTCTATTATATTTTAAGCAAACCTTCGGACTGAACCGAGTAACCTGACTCGTATATAAGCCTTTCCTGATCCTATTTGTAAGACTAAAAAATCTATGGTTAATTTACCAGATAATAATTCACACAAGAAAACGCGGTTCCAAGTGAACCACGGATTTAGCCTTGCATAGGTGCGACGACTTGACCAAGACTTCAATGAAATTATTAATTATAAGGCCTCTGTATTTGCCTTTCTTTTTTCAAACAAAAGCACTAACTTTTTTTAACTTATTAGAAATGTGGTTGGTTATTAAATAATAAATTTAAAAAACATTAAATTATTAGGTAGGTAAATTTTGAATGTTTCTTTTGCATTATTTTATCTTCAATAGCTCATAAAAATTATGGGAAAAATTCAGCACTAATTTAAATATGAAATTATGAAAATATTTTTACGGCTAATTAATATTATTATAAGAATTCTTTTGTTATTTTATATTTGTATATAATATTTAAAATAAAACAACCGAAAAATATTATTTAAGAACTAAATAGAAGATCAACAAATTTAAATAAAAATATCTTATCACACCACCCATAATCATTTCTTGAAATAATTTTATAAATATATATGTATATTTAAACAAAAACTATAGCTTTCAAATTGCAGAAAATAAATGACTATGTGCCCACAGCCATTAGAGGTAATGAACATGGTAGCATACCTTTTGTTCACAAGTGGTTTTTTTTTCTTTTTACATTTAAAAGTAATAATTAAATCTTAGTTTTAAGATTTTAGTCTCTAATGTGTTTCTAACATGATTATTCCGTACATTTTATAATGTTACTAATTAGTCTAAATAATTAATATTGTTAACTTTTTTATTAAAACAGTACGTGGTTACATATAACTTGAATATCTTAAGAGTCTTAAAGATCAACATGTGACTCTTAAATTGTGTTAAAATTTGAGATTTAATCTATATATTTTAATTTTTATACACAATTTAATTCTTCTCCTTTTATAATATCATTAATTAATTTAAATAATCAATATTTTTAATTATTTTAATCAAAATGTTCATGTCATTTTTTCTTAAAAACATTATTTCAAGAGAAAAATTATTTCATCATGATTAAAATATGTCTTATTATCTTTGTAAATTTCTGGGTGGCAAACTGTTGATGGAAGATAAAGCAAGGACCTTCACAGGCGTAAGCGGAACTAGAGGATACATGGCAGCAGAGTGGCAGAAAAATACTCCAATATCACTGAAGGCTGACATTTACAGTTACTGAATTGTGCTGTTGGAGACTGTGTTTTGCCGACGGAACTTGGACACTAATGTATCAAAACCAGAGGAGGTCATTCTATCAAGTATGGTGTATAGATGTTTGATTGAAAAGGAGTTGGATAAGCTAATGGTTGGTGAAGAAGTGGATAAAAGAAACTTGGAAAGAATGGTGATGTGGCACTTTGGTGTATTCAAAATGAACCAGCTCTTCGTCCTTCCATCAATGCTGTGATGATAAGTATCGATATTTTAGTGTTTGGTATTGATACTTGATTAAATGAACAGTTTTTAAAATAAATAGAGTATCAAAATAATATCAATTTTTATTTGAGTATCGATATTTTTTCATAAAATATTGATACCATAAATTAATTATCGATACCATTATTTTACAAAAAAAATAATTAAATTTTAGTATCGATTTTCAGAAAGGTATTGATTTAGTATTAATTATCGATACCATTATTTTATAAAAAAATAATTAAACTTTGGTATCAATTTTCAGAAAGATATTGATTTAGTATCAATACCTACTATGGATTTGCATTATTGATTTTAAAACATAATGATTTTGAAACTTAATCCTATTATATGATTGGAGTTCACAACTAGATCCTCTTTGAGTCCAAAATTAAATTATATATTGGTTTACATGTGATTTATTTTTAAAATTTTAGAGTTTTGAGTATAATAAAGAAATTATCAATTGTTGAGCTTTGTCGTAACATTATTTACTCAGGTTCGACAACTAGACCATGTAATGGGTATTACATTACTCCTATATCATCAACTACAAAAACAAAATAATAATAATAATAATAATAATAATAATAAATGGGTTATACAAGCATTCTAAGATGCAAAATCATCAATGATAATATCAACATCAATGTTTTCCCAAAAATCTTTCTCGATTGATAAAATTGTCAGACCATTCAATTGTTCTTGTGACATTGACAACCTCAAGTAGGTTTTGATTAACTTTAGCTTTGAATTTTTTTTTTCAGATGATGCCACTATCACAAGGACCGTTAAAAAAATTCTATAAGCGATTAAAAGATTCAAATAGCAATCTATAGATTTAACAAACTTAAGAATTTTAGTGGCTGACACTAATTCATTCGGTAAAGTAAATTGCAACACTTTCAATTCAAAGAAAAGATCATTTAAATCAACATCTGATGAATCACCATAAGAAAAGGTAGAGTGAAAAGTAGCATAACATTCTATCGGTTCCTTTTCATCCAATGACTTTAACTTGTTTGAATCAAACAAAAACCCAAAAATACTTTCAAATGTTTTTAGTTGCTCAAATATGCTCTTTAAAGAAGTAATTGTCATGTCTACAATAATTAAAAAATAATCAACTCTAAATAATTCATCAACCGATTGAATTTCTTCATCCTCTTGGTTATTCTCATTTAATTGTTTTTTTTTCTAATAACATAACGCTTTGTTGGAAGGGTAGGCTCTACATCCATATTAAGTGCAATACTTTTAACAATATTCATACTAGAAGTAAAACCTTCATCTCTATACTTTTCAAAATATGACAATATACCTTCTAATTTCTTTATGGTAGTGTCAATGCATATAGACTTAGATTGCAATTTATTGCTCACCATATTTATAGTAAATAAGATTTCATACCAAATTATCATACCAAGCAAAAACTCAAAACTCCTAAGTGCATTGATTAGACTCTCCACTTCACTCTTTGACTTTGCATAATCACAAGATTCATATAATTCCAACAAAGCTAATCTTATTTGGAGAGTTTGAAATCTAATAGCTTTAACACTTTTAATTTGACTCTCTCAAGTATTAGATAAAAATTTCACAGTTATTTTAGGGACATTATCAAAAAAAAATTCATCTTTTGTAGAACTAAAAAATAATGAATATATGTGTTGAACAATTCCAGAAATGAAATAACTATAATGCAAAAATATGTCATATCACTAAGAGTAAGAATCAGACTATCACAAGCAGAAGACATATATAATGCTCTCGAATTTATTTCAAAAATTACTTTTCGAATTTATTTCAAAAATTACTTTTGAACATCTTAGTGCTTCCCTTTCATATTGGAACCATTATCATAACCCTGACCCCTTATATCATCAACATTAAGATCAAGAGACTTCAAAACATCTTGTAATTTATTTAAAAGTCCCAATCCAGATGTATTATTCACCTTCAAAAATTCTAAAAAGTACTCCTCAATTTTTATTTTATTAGTTGACATATTCACACATCGTACTATTAGAGTTATTTGTTCTTGATGATTAATATCAGAGGTATAATCAAGAATTATAGAAAAATATTTCTCTTCTTTAATGGTCTTAATTATAGAACTTTTAACATTGTGAACCAAAAAGGATATCAACTCATTTTGAATTTGATGCAGTCGTTGAAAGCACCAAAAATATCCTATACCTATTAAATAATGAAAATAATAGTATAAGGGAAGTAGGGTCAAATCCTCAAGGACCGGATTTGCACAATTGCTTGTTCCTCGAAATCCTGGTCAGAATCGTGCCTAAGAAAACCTGCCTACCTGGGAAAAAAATAAAAAAATAGAATTAAAAGTTATGATTTGAAAAAAATAAAATAAAATTAAAATTAAAAGTTTTGATTGAAATTTCGAAAATTAAAATTAAAATAATAAAAATAAATAGAGTTGAGGAAAATGTGTTCTTATGCAGAGATTCCAGCCTTCAGTTATCTCGATCCGCCTTGGGTTCAATCCTCGGCTTTTAGGTGATCTTTCTCAAACAGAATAAGACAGTTGTTGTGGAAGAAGATGCCTACGACCACCAGCTTCAAGATTTTGGACTTACGATATAGCGGGACCTGACTCTAGCCAACAATCGCTTTTGTAGGATCATCTTATACTAGATCATCACTTCTCAATGGCGAATCCCATGCCATTTTGTCTCTTGGGCTCGTCAACCTCTGACGCAGTAAGCTAACGAACCGACTGTGCAACCTTCCCAAAATATACAAAGCGGCCGCTCCTTGCACACGTTGAAAAGATCACTTTTTAAGAGACATGAACAAAAGCGTCGACCCCGTAATGTGGAGAAACAATGAATACTCGTTTGAGAAAGGTAAACGTGGATTTTAAACCTCATTAACTTTTTTGGGGATTTTCGATAACCTTTGGCTAGATAAATTTAGTGGCTCAATGATTTTTGGGGAAAAGGAAAAAAGTACAATGGAAATAGAATTTTTATTAGAAAAAAATGGAAAGAACAAAAAGCTAAACTTTTTGGGAGTGGGAGTGTTTACAGGAAAAGATGAGTTGAATTGTATTACTCCATCCCTTATAGTAGTAGAAAACCTAGTCTATTCCAAATTAAATTCTAAAAGATAAATATAAATAAATAAAGATAATTAAAGATAAAAGCTAAAATTAAATCTAAATAACAATCATTGGTAATTATCCTAATATAATTAAAAATTAAATAGAGTCTTGTGCTACAAAATCTCTTCTTTTGCATTTTTACTCCCAAAATCTTCCACACTTTGCATTTTTGGCACCACTTCTCTCCTACTTCGCATGTTGGCCCAATTTAACTTCAAATTCACGCTTTTAGCCCCCAAAATCCACTTTTCCTTCAATTTAGTCCCTATAAGATAAAAAACCATAAATAGCTCAAATTAGTAGGATCATACTCAAAATAAACATATAATTAATATATAAAAATATGTCATTCTAGAGTATTATGAAATTCCCCTTACTTATCCTATGCTTGCCTTCAAGTATGGTTTCTATCCACTGTGAAATTTAGATCCTGCCATAAAAGAAATATCACTCCAAAGTTTTATAAAAATTAGTCAAAATGCATATGAAAAATAAAGAGAACCCTTAGCTTGCTTTAAGTAAAATTGAAAAAGTATTCCAATTAACACACAAAAATTAAGATCGACTTGGATTATTTCATGAAAATTAGGTAATTTACCAAACCTATCAAGACACGCTATTTGTTTCTATCTTTAGTCCCAAATTTTATTAATACATCTTTTTTTTTTACTTAAGAATATATTGAACCTTTTGACGAGAAGAGAGATGACAGCCAAGCACCCCACCCCGGTTACTCAGCCCAACATACTCCTAATTTTTATTTTCTTAAGAACATATTGAACATTTTGATGCGAAGAGGGATGACAGCCAAGCACCTCACCCCGGTTACTTAGCCCAATACAATCCTAATTTTTTAAAAATAATTCCGGTTAGTTGAGTTTTACCTAACACGTCACACAATCCTTTGACGCGAAATAGGATGACAACCCAAGTACGCTACCTCGGTTACTCAGCTAATCACGTCTTAAGCTGCACTTATAACTACGGAAACATTATTATTATTAAACAAAAATTTAAATTTGGAGGACTTAGGAAAAACAATCAAGTGTCAAAAAATAAGCTTCAGTAACCACCTTAATAGTCATGAACATATTTTAAGCATGCAATTGTTTTAAGTGTCCTCTTTGTATTTAGACTTAATCAAATTTACTAAAAGTAAAATAGGGTTAACTCTATTAATCATAATTATTTTAACATAATATAAATAAAACAGTAGAGATGAAATCAATTATAGCAAAATCATAATTTTCTCAGAAGACAAAAATCATGCTTGTAGCTTAAATAGTGAGTAATTCCTAGTAAAAATCTTAGGCATGAAAAAAGACAGAATATTCTAAAAAATTAAATGTGGGTAAAAACGAGCATAAGGCAGCAGCAACAATAACACAACACTAAAAATAACAGATAAATGACAAAAATAATAAGGAATGTCTTCCCCTACTTAAAACACATTGTCCTCGATGTGGAAGAAAATAAACAAATAGGTGGAAAAAGTTTAGAAGAACTCCCTGTGTAATTACTATCAGAGAGGATGGCACACACAGAGAGGAGAACAATGGTGTGGTGGTTTCGTGCGGAAGGGAAGAAGAAGGCTAAGTGGCGATGGGTGGCGATGGGGTAAGTAACGCGTGCAACGACGACTCAGCTTCGGGTTCTCCCCATGGTGGCTGAAAACAGGTGATAGAAGGGTGGTGGAGAAGATGCGGCGACTGATGAGATTTTTGGTGTAAAAATGGGTTTATTTTTAAGGTTTGGGGGTGTATAGGAATGGTGTTTAGCCGAAGGGAGAGTGTTTGGAGGCAAGTTTTATGTAGTCATGGGGCAGGGATGCACTATTCTTGGTTGGAATAAGGACAGGATAAAGGCTGTTTGTTAAAGTATGCCAATTCCTAAGTTTTTTTTCTCGCCGCTTTACTTAGATAGAAGAAAAGAAATTTATTAATATTTAAAAAAATAAAATAATAAATAATAAAAAAATAAAAAGAAAGAATAATAAAAAAATAAAAATTGGGTTGCCTTCCAACAAGCGCTTATTTAACGTTGCTAGCTTAACGCCCCAACTAGTATTGGGGCTGTTCCAACTGAATTCTTTCATTCGTATAGTCTTGAAAATTCTCCCTTTTTATCACATCTACCATATTTGGGTTGAATCGTCCTTGCACCTCTTTCTTTGGTTCGTATTTTCCTCCAAGAAAATCTTATGTGTGCCTGTCAGGGGGTTAATCCTTTTTAAGTTGGCAATGGTCTCACCATTCTCCAAAAATGCACACTTGAGATGCTCGAGAAGTGGTTTTAGTTTCAGATCTGGTGCCTGCACAACAGAAGGTAGAAGTTTAGTATCCATAGGAGCCAATAATTTATTAATAGATTCAAAATCATCAGACATCATTTTAGATTTATCTCCATAAGATGACTCAAAAGTTTCTTCTACTAATGAGTCAATTACGTAGATACGGTTTATGTCCAAGATTTCACTAGGACGACTAATAGCGCCATAAACGTTAAACTTTAAGATCTCCCCGTCAAACTCCATCGTGAGGGTTCCGCTTTATACGTCAATCTTAATATTTTCGGTACTAAGGAAAGGTCACCCCAACAAGATGTCTGAAGATCTAGGAGTGCTATCCTCCTCCATTTTTATCACATAAAAATCTATAGGAAAAATAAGTTCGTTAACTTTTACCAATACGTCCTCGAGAACTCCTTCGGGATGCACAATAAACATGTCTGCTAATTGAATGATAACACCTGTTTTCGTCAAAAAAACCCGCATTAAGTGGTTCATAAATAGAAAAAGGCATGACATTTATGGAGGTCCCTAAATCACACATATCTTTTTTAATTCCTAAGTGACCTATTTTGCATGGTATTGCAAACATGCCCCTATTTTTGCATTTTGCTGGTATCCTCCGCTGTAACACTGCAGATACATTCTCACCAACGCTTACCCTTTCATTACCAATTAATTTTTGTTTGTTGATGCAGAATTCTTTGAGGAATTTGGCATAACGCGAAATTTGTCTGATGGGATCCAACAGTGGCATATTGATCTCGACATTTCTGAATGTTTTGAGAATCTTCTTATCCTTTTTACCTTTCCGACATTGGTTCAATCGTCCTAGAAATGGAGGTTGAATTATGGGCAATGAAGGTTTCGCTCACACCTGTTTATCGTTTTTGGGCTTTTCTTTGGCAGAATCTTGGCCAAGATTTTTGCCAGGAATTGGTTCCAGTACTTTTTCACTTCGCAATGTCACTGCATTTGTATGTTGTCTTAGATTAGGTTCTATTTGTGACGACAACTTCCCTTATGAATTCATTTTCTCAATTGATGTGGTCAACTCTCTTATAGACGCCTCGATTTTCTGTTGAAAATCCTTTGTTTCCTTTTGAAAATAAAGTGTTTGTCGTAGAATTTGCTGTTGGAAATCAACTGTTTACCGTTGTATCTGCTGTTGGAAATCAAACATATTAGCTGCTAATTTATTGATCATGGTTTCTAAAGAATTACCTGATTTCGTAGCTGTTGTAGAACCCGATTTTGGTATGGTTGGTTATACTGTAGATTGGCCCCATAACATAAGTTGGGATGGTCCCTCCATCCTGGGTTGTAGGTATTAGCGTAAGGGTCATATTGCCTCTGTGGTGGCCCAGGAAAATTTTCCACAGCATCTAAATGAGCCATAGTATCATCATACAAACTAGGACATGCATCAGTTGTATGTTCAAGTGTAGCACATATTCCGCATACTCGGGTTGGTTTTACTTTTTTTGTAACAATAGAATTCACAATATTAGTAAGTCTATCAAATTTATCTTCTAAGGTAGAATTACATAGCTGGTGAACCCTTCTAGGGGGTTCAGGATTGGCTCGGAATTGCTGAGTATTTGCAACCATCGTGGATATCAAGTCCCTTGCTTATTGAGGAGTCATGTTGACCAATATTCCTCCACTAGCGGCATCCACCATGTTCATCTCTTTGGGTTTCAAGCATTCATAAAATATTAGAGAAGAGATTGTTTTGTTATACCGAGTTGTGGGCAGCTCGCACACAGCTTCTTAAATCGCTCTCAATAGTCTTAAAGAGACTCTGCTTCTTTTTGCCTTATTCAAGCAATCTCTCTTCTTAACTCAGCCACTCGTGATGCTGGAAAAAACCTATTAAGAAACAAACGAGATCAACCCAAGTTGTAATAAATCCAAGGGTAGATAAAATAGCCATTCCCTAGCAGAATCTGTTTGGGAGAAAGGGAAAGCACACAATTTAATTTGATCCTCAGTTACCTCTTAAGGTTTCATGTTAAAACAAACCATATGAAACTCTTTCAGATGTTTGTAAGGATTTTCGTTTTGTAACCCACGAAAAGTTGGCACTAACTTGATTAAACCTGACTTCAGTTCAAAATCATTATCCATAGTATGATACGCGATGCACAATAGCGGTTGTTCTGGAGGAGCTTCGGCCAGTTACCGAATTGCTTGAGCCATTGGTTGATGTGTTAGATTTAGATTTTCGTTAACCCTAGCGTTAAGCACTTCTTCTGGTGAATAGACTTTTACTTTTTTGCTTACAAGTGTTTGAGTAGGGTTTTCATTAACCTTAGACTCAACTTCGTTGTCGACTTCAATTTTTGGCGGTGGGTTACATTAAGTCTCAACCACCGCTGACTACTTTTTCCTTAGCTGTGTTTCCTTGTGATTAGCTCTCGCAGTCTTTTCAATCTCTTAATCAAACGCAAGAGTTCCTGGAGCAGATCTGGTCATAAGAAACAAAAAACAGGGTTAGTACATTGCCAGTCCCTAGCAACGGCGCCAAAATTTAATGCGGTCGTTGAGAGCACGAAAAATATCCTATCTCTATTAAATATTGAAAACAATAAAAATAATAGTATAAGGGAAGTAGAGTCAAATCTTCAGGGATCGAATTTGCATAATTACTTGTTCTTCAAAATCCTGGTCAGAATCATAGCCAAGAAAACTTGCGTACTTGAGAAAAAACAAAAAAAAAAGAATTAAAATTTTTGAACTGGAAAAAAATAAAATAAAAATAGAATTAAAATTTTTGATTGAAATTCTGAAAATTAAAATTAAAATAATAGAAATAAATAGAGTTGAGGAAAATGTGTTCTTATGCAGAGATTCCAGCCTCCGGTTGCCTCGATCTGCCTTGGGTTCAATCCTCAACTTTTAGGCGATCCTTCTCAAACAGAATAAGCCTGTTATAGTAGAAGAGGATACCTACGACCACCAGCTCTAAGATTTTAGACTTACGATTTAGCGGAACCTGACTTTAGCCAACAATCGTTTTTGTGGGATCATCTTATGCTAGATCATCACTTCTCAATGGCAAATCCCAATCCATTTTGTTTCTTGAGCTCGCCAACCACTGACGCAGTAAGCTAACGAACCTACTGTGCAACCTTCCCAAAATATACAGAGCGACCGTTCCTTGCACACGTTGAAAAGATCACTTTTTAAGGGACATGGACGGAAGCATCAGCCCTGTAATGAAGAGAAACAATGAATACTCGTTTGAGAAAGCTAAGCGCGGATTCTAAGCCTCATAAACCCTTTTAAGGATTTTCGACAACCTTTGGCTAGTTAAATTTAGTGGCTCATGATTTTTTGGGAAAAAGAAATAAGTGTAATGGAAATAGAATTTTTATTAGAAAAAAAATGGAAAGAACAAAAAGCTAAACTTTTTAGAAGAAGGAGTGTTTACAGGAAAAGATGAGTTGAATTCGTATCACTCCGTCCCCTATTTATAGTACTAGAAAACCTAGTCTATTCCTAATTAAATTCTAAAAGATAAATACAAATAAATAAAGATAATTAAAGATAAAAGCTAAAATTAAATCTAAATAATAATCATTGGTAATTATCCTAATATAATTAAAAATTAAATAGAGTCTTGTGCTACAAAATCTCTTCTTTTGCATTTTTGCTCCCAAAATCTTCCACACTTTGCATTTTTGGCACCACTTCTCTCCTACTTCGCATATTGACCCAATTTAACTTCAAATTCACGCTTTTAGCCTCCAAAATCCATTTTTCCTTCAATTTAGTCCTTATAAGATAAAAAACCATAAATAGCTCAAATTAGTAGGATCATACTCAAAATAAACATATAATTAATACATAAAAATATGTCATTCTAGAGTATTATCAGAATTTTATGCCCAAGATAATAATAATGAATTTCATGGTTTTGAATGCATCCAACATGATCTTGCATTATCACATCGAGTTCTGCAATCATTTCAATCAATCCCAAGAAATTACCATTGCTATCTTGATAGAGTTTTTCATTGGATTCTCGAAAAGCCAAATTATGAGTAGCAAAGCATTTCACAGCTGAAAATATTCTAAGTAAAACTTGCCTCCATCGCTCTTTCTCTTTCATAATATGTTCTTGCAAGCTTTTATCAATTGTTTCATTTTTATCCAACCTTACTCTCATTTCATTCCAAGTATTCATATTAGTTAGCATTGTTTTCATGTTGTTTGAGTCTCTCACTCAAATGCCTCCAATCACTTTAACCTTCATTTGCTAACAAACTTTTGTTACTAATAGATTTGAACAACTTACAACAAATCACTTTGTCAATATGTTTGGAATAAACCAACCATTTTCTATCGCTAATCTCACCATTGTTCAACTTCCTAGAAAATAAGCATACGAAAAATGCATATTATTATTATCGAGAGGAAAATCAAAATTCATTTCTCTTAATATAGACCGCTTTTCAACTAAAATGTCACTTGTTTTGTTATCAAGATTAGCCCAATTTCTAGAATCATAAATATTCAAAGAAAGAATTTTTTGTTCTTCATCAATGCCATTATTAGGAGGAATTGTTTGTTCTTTATTAGGACCAAGATTTTCAATATTGAATATATTTGGTGCATCATTAGGCTCATTTGGATCATTAATTTCATCATACTCATTGACATCATTATGCAAACTTTCATTTGATTGATCTAAATTTTCATTAGAAACTACTTTTTTGAAAACAAATTTATCAATAGAACTTTGTTATGATTTTTTAACTCTTCAGCACATTTTCTCTTTTTCCTTTTTTTTCATTTCCAGATAAATGCTTTTTAGGTAACATTGTAAATAAAAGATAAATCAGATACTCAAGTAACACAAGAAAATAAAACAATAGCATCTAATAAAAGAATTCCAAGTTGAATATTTTCTTTCACATTTGCTAATTCCAAAAGTCAAATCGAGTCACTGAAATTTTGTAAATATAATTATAATAATCAATCACAAATAGACATGGTAATTAACAATATCCAATTATTTGTGAGGGAAATGCAACTAAAAAATTAAATGAGTAAAAAAAACAATTAATATTTCAATGGCATAAAGTCATTAAAAAAGGTTATGCAGTAACATACTGTTCTATGGTTCATCAAAAAATGAATTAAGAGGAGAAACTAAATATAAGGCTGACTTAATGACTTTATTAGTTAAAACTCAAAGATGTCATCAAATTAAGAATGAAAAGATTACAACAATGGTAGATCTGGCAGACCATAAATGGGAGGCACCATGGGCAGTAAGCAAGCGTAACGACCAATATAATATCGGTAATTCGACACATTTATGTAGGATGATAAGAGAGAGGAGGACTACCGCTTCAAAGCCATTGTCGACTGTTGGAAAATTTATTTTAGAATCTCAAACTCTCAATCTTTAAAATATAAAGTAAACATTAATAACTTCAATTGATTGATGTTGATGACCAATGAATGATGTATTACTCAAATGAAATTTGGCCGTATTTAACTTGTAGAAAATTGCTCCCGTTACCATGGTTATGGGAAAATAGAGAAGGTTGAATGCTAGTAACCATTGATTTTTTTTTTGGAGGGAAATTAAACTTCTCCATTAGCTTTAATGTAGGAGTTGGTATTTGGGAACTAGAGAAGGTTTGGAGAAGCCAAGGAGTTGGAGATGAAAAGTTTATGGCAAAGTATTGAAGGTTCTAACTTAAAAGGCTGAAGATTTTTTTCCCACATTAAAAGTTGAAGAAATTTTTTTTTGAGCCCCTTCTAGCCCTGGGCCCTGGGTGGCCGTACTCCCAGACAACTCCCAGGGCTGGATCTGTGAACTTTGAACTACAACTTCAATTGATGTATTTATTTATTTAAATATGTACATTGAATTAAAATCATACATTTAGACTACAATTAAAGTTTCATGTATAATTACACCAAATTAAAATTCATACTTCAAATTGTATAATAAATTAAAATTCATGTATAATTTTGATATTTATCTCATTTTATATTAATTTTTTTTATCATTTTATTTGAGATGGATGGAGTGAACACTGAACTTATCCCAACTTTTAACCAAAAATTTTGCATCATGGCACAAATTTAAATATATATTATATATCATATATTTTATTTATGTTGGATTCAATTTTTATTTTTTTTAAAAAAATAATTGTGTATTATGTCTATTTCCTACCATTAAGGCGTGTTTGTTTTGGGTAGGCTTATTCGATGAGTGTTCCTAGATTTTTAGTTTTTGTGGATATGAAGAATATTGAATCTCACAAAAAGATAGGGAAATGGACAAGGTATTGAACAAAATCAGCTTTCATTTAAAGTGTTGACCTACACATTTTGATTTTTCTTTTGTATCAATAAATTGGGGGTTACCAATTGCTATAACTACTTACCTGCTTTTCAATAATTGTTATCTATTTCATTAGAAATGGAGAAAAGTATTTTTGAGATTGAGAAAAGTTTTGGTTATTGCATTGTCAACAACAATGAAAAAATTAATATCAGGGAAGAAAAATTCGTATTACGAAGGTTTTTGTATTAAAAATTTTTTTATTAAAAATATTACAATAATTGTTGATTGAGTCTTAACTTGATTGGCATGGTCATTATTATCAATATAGGAGGATATAAGTTCGAGCGTATTGAAGGGGTTATGGATAATTCTAGGTATTGTATTAAAAAAAATTGGCATAGTTGATGGAATAACTAAATAGAGATATCTAACATATAAATTATATCTTATAATGACATATAAAGACAATTTTTTAATAGCAAAAATAGACGAATATTTTAATAAAAGCATCATTTTACTGTTTAATTTAATATATAATGATCAATTTACTTATTTTTTAAATAGAAAAAAAAAACGTAATTTAATTTTTAATATAATACTTTTAAAAAAATTCATCCATAATTATTTATGTATTAATCTCGTAGAGATTTCATACAAACCTATCAATGACAAAGGTATTGCCACATTGATTTCTTTTTTTATATATATAAGAATATTGCGACTTAGATTTGGATATGCCTGAAAGTGAGAAAAAGTGAATATATATATATATTGGGGAAAGATAAAAGAAAAGAGAGCTAAGCTCATAGTCCGGGTACATTTGGTTTCATCTAGCAGCAGTGTTCCCATTTGCTCTTTTAACTCGTTTACTCGTCTCTTTACATCACCAACCCTAACTATGGCTCATTTACTACAGTCAGATATTCTCTTTCGATTCCTTCTCCTTTCTTTTCATGTTATTATTATAGCTCAAGGAAACGAGTCGAACATCATCCGACCAGGTTCTTCACTTTATGCCGGAAAACACCCTAGTTCATGGCCCTCATCTTCAGGGTATTTCCGATTTGGTTTCTATCCGCAAGGCAATGGATATGCGGTTGGAATCTGGCTTGTTGGCCGGTCAGAAAATACCACTGTCTGGACTGCAAATCGAGATGATCCGCCTGTCTCCCCAAATGCTACTTTGGAATTCACAACACAAGGCAGGTTGCTTCTTCGGACTGAGGACGGCATGGAAAAAATCATCATTGCGAATCTGACCAGGTCAGTATCTGTTGATGCAGCTTCAATGTTGGACACCGGGAATTTCATGCTCTACCAGAACAGGACTGTTGTTTGGGAGAGCTTTAATTTTCCAACGGACACAATATTAGGAGGCCAGAATTTAAGCGGTTCTCATAACCAGTTGATTTCCAGTGTGTCAAGGTCAAACCATTCATCTGGGCCATATTTGTTGAGAATGCAGGATGATGGTAACCTTGTAGCCTATGCAAATAATCCTGCTGAACTTGATCCTAGTGATGCATACTGGGCCACTATGACTAATGGTTGGTATTTTTCTGTGTTGAATCTCAATGAGAGAGGCGTTCTAGCAATGTATTCATTACCGAAATTCCAGCAAGAAAACGTTTTGGCAAACCTCTCCGCAACTGGGAACGGAACAATCATTATCTACAGAGCAACCCTTGATCCTGACGGAGATTTCAGATTGTACTCGCATCAACTCGAAAGCAATACTATCTCACACAAGTGGCAGATTCTGAATGATGAATGTGATGCTAAAGGTCAATGTGGGTTGAACAGCTACTGCTCCAGCAGGGGTAAGGATACCGAGTGCTATTGCTATCCTGGTTTCACATTTATCAACGAGAACACCAAATCCCTGGGCTGCTCTCAGAATTTCACTATAGATGGGTGCGTGGCAAGGAAAGATCTAGTGATACACTACAACATCACTACCTTAGACAATATGTCTTGGGCTGGTGATCCTTATTCTGTGAAGCCTAACTTGGAGAAGGAAGACTGTAAGAAAGCTTGCCAGGAGGATTGCTTCTGTGGCGGAGTTCTCTATTCTGACCCAAAACGCTGCAGCATGTATAGGCTACCGCTCAAATATGGTAAAAGACATGGAAATATAACAACCACAGCCTTCATCAAGTTTATCCTGGGTAGCTCCATTAGCCCCCCACCTGAAACAAGCCAAATATTGATAAGCGAAGGAAACCAAAGCCTCATTTTAACTATGGGCTTAAGTTTGGGTTTCGTTACAAGCTTGTGTTTTGTGATTGCAATATGTAGCTTCTTGTTATACAGGCACCGAGTCCAAAATTATGAAAAGCTTTTAGAAAATAAAAGTTCAGTATTAACCGAGCAGTTTACGCTACGATCATTCACTTTTGATGAGCTAGATGAAGCAACACATGGTTTTCAAGATGAGTTAGGTAAAGGTTCATTTGGAACAGTTTATAAAGGAATTTTGCCAGGGGATGGTAAAAGTAAAACTATTGCCGTTAAAAGACTGGAGAAAGTTAACGAAGGAGAAACAGATCAGATTCGAACCGAGATGACAGTCATTGGAAGAACTAATCACAGGAACTTGGTCCGGTTGCTTGGTTTTTGTGTGGAAGGTTCAAGGAAGCTCCTCGTTTATGAATACTTGGGCAATGGCTCACTGGCAAACTTTCTGTTCAACATGAATAAACGCCCAGTGTGGAAAGAGAGAGCCCGAATTGCACTGGACGTAGCTAAAGGTATCCTTTATTTACATGAAGAGTGTGAGGTGTGTATCATTCATTGCAACCTCAAGCCCCATAACATACTCTTGGATGATTCATTGACTGCAAAGATTTCAGATTTTGGATTGGCAAAGCTATTGAGGCCTAATCAAACGTGCAGTACCCCTAGGACCAAAGGAACAGCATGGTACTCGGCACCTGAATGGCAACGCAGTGGATTGGTGTCGGTAAAAGTCGATGTATACAGTTTCGGAGTGATACTATTGGAGATCATATGTTGCAGAAGCAACATAAAAGTACAAGTTTGTAGTGCAGATGAGATACTACTTTCTACATGGGTATACAGTTGCTTTATTGGGGGAGAATTGAATAAGCTTGTGGAAGGTGAAGAAGAAGTGGACATGAAAATGGTGGAAAGATTTGTGAAGGTGGGGCTTTGGTGCATTCAAGATGATCCCAATTTGCGTCCACCGATGAAAAATGTGATCTTGATGTTGGAAGGAACAATGACTTTACCAGTCCCTCCATCTCCATCACTTTTGTTATAACTTTGATTTAGTACTTATTTCAGTTATGCTTTTCATGTAATGCATGATGATGTGCTTATTTTTCTTTTCTTTAATGTAATGTAATTATGTAAGATAAAAGAGTTAATTCTAAAAAAATAAAATTTCATTGGTTAAAAAAATAGTGTTAATTAGGGCAGTAATTCACCAAAAAAATAAAAAAAACTTTTGTTGATTTAGTATTTATTTAAGTGTGTTGGTGTCTAATAAACTTTTAATAAATAATTACAATATTATTTTTATTAAAAATTTTGATAAATATTATTAAGAAGCGATTGAATAATATAAATGAAAATATAATTAATAAATAGTGAAATTGGTGATCATCTAAGGCACATTAACATGGTGTACTTCTTTTGTTCGAACTGGGGTTTGAAACTAAACTTTTCCTCAATAGGATAGATGAGGCGATTCAGGTGAAATTTAATGTAGATTCAGTGTAGATCTAATTTTTTATTCACTCGTGAGATTTGGGCAATCCGGGAACCACCACAGCTCATCTCTTCTCGATAGTCTATACATCCCTCATCCCTCTTATCAGTATATAGTGTCATTATGTATGGTAAAACTTAAACATAAATACTTAAAAGAATTTAAACCTCTGTGTTAACCAACAAACCAAAATCGGTTTCCACAATTTTAAGTCTTCTTAAAATTATTGATTTAGCCTATCTGGTATCAATTTCTTCATTTGCATTTACTTTTTGTTATTTTCTAAACATTCACTTTCAAATACCAATTAAATAATTTATTGATATATATTTTTTTTAATTTTTATTATCTTTTAGACTTCAGCCATTTATTATTTCGTCATCACTTCAAAAATAGAAGAGAGAACCACCATATTTCCCATGGCTTGGGTGTGGGCTCTTCTCTTGCTCCTTTCTTCTCTCTGCGTGAAGCAGTCAAGCAGCATCATTTCGCTGGGATCTTCGCTTTCCTCGGCCACTCAATCCATCCCATGGCGTTCCCCTTCTGGTCGCTTTGCATTTGGCTTTTACAGTCAAGGCGGTGGCTTTTCTGTTGGAGTTTGGTTAGACGGCGGAGGAAAGAACAACAACAAAGTTGTATGGACAGCGAATCGTGATGATCCGCCGGTCACTTCGAATGCTACTCTGATATTAAATGAAAACGGTGTGCTTCTTTCGATCGCTGTGAGCGGAGAAAAGAATGTTATTGCGTCTCCAAACAATTCGGCTATCAGTGTCTTCTCTGCCTCCATGCTAGATTCAGGCAATTTTGTGCTCTACAACAAAGACAATCATACCATTTGGGAGAGTTTCAAGCAACCTACAGATACCCTTTTAGGTGGTCAGACTTTATTAACTAATCACGAGTTGATCTCCAGTTCATCAGAGAATGATCACTCACCTGGAAGGTTTCATCTAAGTATGCAACTAGATGGTAATCTCGTTCTATACCCTCGACAGTCCGAAGATTCTACTATAAATGCCTATTGGAGCACAAATACTTTCGGGATGGGCTTGTCGCTCCGCCTTTTTCTTAACGCCACAGGCCTCCTCCAACTCATCAACAACGATAATTCGTCCATCTACAAGACAATTAATCTTTCCTTTTATCCAGAGCCGACCTACAATGACTACAACGAAAGCAGCAGCAGCAACAACAACAGTACTGTTTTCAGTGCAAGTCTTGATGTTGATGGGAATTTCCGGTTATATGCGTATCTGTTTGAGCGAGATGGTGGGTTTCAGACTTATCCACTATTGAGGGCGTTGTTAAACTCCTGTAAAGTTAGAGGCTTTTGTGGTCTCAACAGCTATTGCACATTTAATGATAACCGACCTTACTGTGCATGCCTTCCCGGGACTGATTTTATTGATCCTCTTCAGAACAACCTCGGCTGCAAGAGAAATTATTCTGAAGCACACTGTAAAGGAGGGAAGGCCAATATACCCTTTTATAACATGACTTCAATGCCAGGTCTTGAATGGACTACGGGCAGTTTTTACGGTAAAGAGCGATTGTCCAAGGATGCGTGCAGCCGAACATGTTTGGAAGACTGCAATTGTGAGGCAGCACAGTTCGACAATGGGATTTGCAGGAAACAAAAGCTTCCACTCAGGTATTTGCTACGAGATCCTGATGCCCAAGTGAATTCTACAGTTTTATTGAAGGTGGGAATCATAAGCCTTGAAGCAGACAACGACACTGTTCCCTCTGAATTAAAGCCACCCAAAGTCCTAATCAAACGGAAGAATACGACGGTGCTAATTCTTCTAACTTTCAGTTTTGTTGCATCTTCATGTGCTTTGCTTACAATCTCTGGGGTATACATTTATAAATTTCGAGTTCTAAGATACAAAAGGCTGTTGGAACTTGGAAATTTGGGCCTAACGGAAGAGCTGACGTTGACATTGTTTTCATACAAAGAACTAAAGAGAGCAACAAATGGGTTTAAAGAAGAGTTGGGTAAAGGATCCTTTGGAGCAGTCTACAAAGGGTCTTTAAACAGAGGAAGACAGTTGATTGCAGTGAAGCGACTGGAGAAGTTAGTGGAAGAAGGTGAAAAAGAGTTCCAAGCAGAAATGCGAGCAATTGGTGGAGCTCACCACAAGAATTTAGTTCGAATTTTGGGATACTGTGTTGAGGATTCCAAGAGACTATTGGTGTATGAGTACATGGGCAATGGCTCCCTTGCAGATCTACTTTTCAAGTCAACAAAGCCCCCAGATTGGGATGAAAGAACAAGAATAGCCCTGGATGTTGCTAGAGGAATCCTCTATTTGCATGATGAGTGTGAGACTCCAATCATTCACTGTGATATAAAGCCGCAAAACATATTGATGGATGATTTATGGAGAGCTAAAATTTCAGACTTTGGGCTGGCAAAACTGTTGATGGGAGATCAAACAAGGACGTTCACAGGTGTAAGGGGAACTAGAGGATACATGGCACCAGAGTGGCAGAAAAATACTCCAATATCAGTGAAGGCTGACATTTACAGTTACGGAGTTGTGCTGTTGGAGACTGTGTTTTGCCGACGGAACTTGGACACCAATGTATCAAAACCAGATGAGGTCATTCTATCAAGTATGGTGTATAGAAGTTTGGTTGAAAAGGAGTTGGATAAGCTAATGCTTGGTGAAGAAGTGGATAAAAGAAGCTTGGAAAGAATGGTGATGGTGGCACTTTGGTGTATTCAAGATGAACCAGCTCTTCGTCCTTCCATCAAGACTGTAGTAATGATGCTGGAAGGGATCACTGATATATGTATTCCTCCATGTCCAACTGCTTCCTTCATCTAGTTCAAGTGATGATCCAACAATCAATCATTTCACTCAAAGTATATGTGTAAGTTGTCAATAAAATATGTAAAATGCTTCCTGTAGTGTCCTCCTATGATAGGCTTGGCTTATGTACTGGTTTGTTAGTATGAAAATTCAGTTGCATTAGTATTACTCAAATCATATATTAATGAAATGGTGATTTAAGTATGATCATTAAACACAAAGTATGAAGAATTTACTTACAGGAACAGATTATCCAATTGTAAGAAGCAGTATTGCAGTAGCCAGTTGATGAGTTTATGTAATATGTGTAAAACTATCACTTGCCTACAGTACATGAGTTTATACAGTAGCTCCATACTAATGGCCACATAGAAGGGCGGGTTTACGACCCTAACCCGGCCTAATGGACTACCATAAGATAATTGGATAGTGACCTATTGGACTAATGGGTCATTTTGCCACATAAAAAACTTTTGAGTTGGTAGGCTCTAGTCTGGGCCTTTATACATAGAACAAAAAATTTTCAGGCCTAATTGAGTTTCATCTAGGCTAGAAAATAATTCTACTCAAGGTTTGGCTTTATTATAAATATAATATATTAATACTGAATAGTAAAATTTAAACTATTATATAATTTTATATTTAATTAAATATATGTTAATTGTTAAATTTTAAAATTTATTTTTTATTATTTAAAATAGAATTAATCGTTATAATTAAAATAAAATAAAAATGGAGAAATTACTAATATAATAAGCTAATACTCAATAGAAACATTAAACTATTATACCCTTTTGGGTATGGAACAACTTCAAACTCATGATCAACACTCTTAGTGGACCTATAAAATGCGAAATAGGCTCGATCCGATAGATACTTTGAAAAATTAAAAAATTTTAATTATTACAAAATTTCAAAATTATTTAACTATTTGACCCAAATCAATTATAATCCAAAATAATTCATACAAAAAAACTCAGCCCATCAACAGGTGTGCGCTCCCAACCCAAAATAATATAAATCCAAAGATAATTCAATCCGAATCCGCCAAACCCACCCGTTTGGTTGGAGGAGACCCGTTCTTATCCTTTGCTTCCCTTGGTGCTTATGATATATGGCTTTATTCTCGAATTGAAGGAAAAGTTAAATGGCTCCAGCAAAGAAGGGAAAAGCCAAAACCCAGAAAGCTGACTCATCGCAGCCCTCTGAAAATGACACCAAGTTCCCAGCTTCAATCCGCTCGGTTCCTCCTTCGTCTGTTGCCATCACCATCCACGCCAAACCCGGCGCCAAATCTTCCTCCATCACCGGTCCGCTACTCTCTCTCTTTTTTCCCACTATTTTCTATTGAACATCCTTAAGTTTGTTATCATTCACGATCCCATTCTTTACCTTAATGGGTTTTTCTTTTATTTTCTTTAAAACTTTGGGGTCAGCCCAGATTTCAGCGACGACTCTGTAGGGGTCCAGATTGATGCGCCTGCCAAAGATGGTGAAGCTAACGCTGCACTTCTTGATTATATCAGCTCGGTCTGTTCTTTGCTTTTTTACCTCAAGTATTTTTCCTTCATTGATTTTTTTCCAGGAATTCAGTTTGGTTTCTTTGCATGAATATCTTGTAAAACATCAATATAAATTTGTAACTTTTTTTTGTTTATCTCCTCTATTGACTCCAAATATGAAACTCATTTTCCAACTAGGTAGCTAACATTACATTGCTATAGTCATAATTTGGTGAGATTGAATTCTTGTTTTAAGAAAATGAATCAATTTATTAGGAAACCTTGAATTGTACCTGCCCAATTAGAAATCACTCAGCTTCCTTCTCTAAGTTTCCTATTGCTAAAATATCAGGGAGAAGGAACTATTCCCTGAGAAAAAAGGCCTATTGGCTTAATACCAAAATCTGCTTACTGTTCTAGGAGCATTTGCCTTCTATATTGCTTGCATCCCTGAATTCAAGGGTTTCACCTAGAACTTCCGGTTCCATTAGGCTTCCACTATAATCATCCATATCAATGATAGGAAAGATCAGCAACTTTTAGCTTTTGATTTATTTAGTGTACATTCATTTTGTGTAGGCGTCACATGTGTCATTCGTTGTGTCCATCACAGTTCATTTAGTGCAGGATGAGAAGAGTCTGTAAATATCTTGGCTTGGAAAAAGGTTTGTAGCACTGCGGAAACAAGTATTGGACTAATTAGACCACAAATGAGATTAAAATATTGGTCCGGAACTACATTAGGTAATATAGATCCATGAATCTGCCCAAATACCCAGGATATGTTTACTTGGATGCCATTGATGATTGTGACTGTGAGCTTTAATTCTTCTCGGAAAATTAGTGTGTATATATTCATCTCTACTGCTTATATGATTATACAAAGGCATCCTTTTCTTCTTCCTCATAACAGTGAACTTCTAAATTGTTCACACACCATGTTCTTTAAATTGAATTTGTTGAATAATTAACTGGTCTTAGAGAATGTGCCCATGTTTCCATCCTTGATTCATATAATAATATGTATGCATCTTCACTGGAGTGGATATTGATATGAAGTGCAACTTTTTGTCATGGATGATGGTTGTCATAGAAATCTGGAGTTATTTAGATACTGTTATCCAAAAACTTCATATCATATTTCTCCATGAAGTATTTTGCTCTTTTTCAATGCACTGCCTCCCTTTTCATTCTTCTTAATACTTGTAATTGTTCCCAAATGGCAGGTTTTAGGGGTGAAAAGAAGGCAAGTTTCAATAGGTTCAGGCTCTAAATCAAGAGATAAGGTGGTAGTTGTTGGGGATATCACTCTACAGAGTGTATTTGATGCTTTGAACAAAGCGTCCAAGTGCTAGCGATGGAGAGACACCTTTTGAAGTGCTAGTTATTGTAAGATGGTTAGTTCAAGCCAGGGATGATACTTGGTTGCTTCCTGGATTCAACATGAGAATTCTCGTAAAACTCAAATAGGGGGAGTTGCCTTATGGCTCGTTTCACTTGTAAAACAGTTATCTAATCAGGATAGTAGTGGCAATCATGATGCATGATGATAAATTGTGTCTACACAATTGATGTTCAAAGTCTCACTAGTTGATAACCTTCACTGGGACTGAGGTACATGTATTACGAATAAGAAAATGAGAAGTCATCTATCATTGATTTGATCTCGAGGCTAAGCTAAACTACAAATAATTTGAATATATATATTTAAAAAATTCAATTAAAAGTTTACCGATCAATGCTGGTCAACGCCCGTTCAATGTGGGTCAATGTTTGATCAACATTACTCAACATTCGACTAATAGATGGTATTTACGTGGATTTTTTGTCATGTGTTGTTATATAATTAAGGGTGGGTTTGAATGGGCAGTATGTTTACTTATTATTAGTGTAAAAATGCGATTAGTGCAAAAATTAAGTGGCAGTGAGATTAGATACTATCGATAGTTAAATGCACCGTACTTCACTGTCTATCCAAACCCAACTTAAGTTATTGTTGAATATCGATAGTTAATAGTTGATTGATGGAAATGCCAAAAAAGAAGGAAAGGAAAAAACGTAAACTATCCAATTAAAAAATGGTGTTTATGTGACTTTTCTATCATGTGTTGGTATATGATTAAATCAAGACATCTTATAGATTGATGGATATACTCAAAAAGAAAAAAATAGTTTAGATAATCCTCAACAAAAAATAGTTTAATAAAAAAAATAAACTATAAAAATAGTCACTCAATTATGGTGTGTGTCTGTTTTAGTAAGTTAATATTAAAATTTTTTATTTTATTCTCTAACATTATCGAATTTTAATATTTCGATCATTCATCCATTAAATCACCAATGAAAACTTTTTTTTGACATAATAACAAATTTAGTTTTTTAATATTTACAAATTTTATTAATTTAGTCTTAATTCTAAAATTTTTAACAAATTTAACCACCAATTTTACAAATTTTATCAATTCAATCTTGATTCGTAAAAAAAAAAAAACTTTTCTATCAAATTAGTTTGCAGGGGAATACCGAATCAAAAAACACAACAAAGAAAGGCATGGGAGCGCAAGTAGTCTTTCTTCTAACATGCATGAATTTTACATTGTTTAAAATTTCTAATTAATTCTACTTTTTTGCTGAGAGATGGGTTGAGTTTTCAATGAAAAAGAAAATAAAGGGGAGAAGCCATAAGATGGTAGGGCAATCTTGATGAAGGAGATGGAGAGAAATTGTGTGGGAGACTAAATGACGTAAGGAAATTGAAGGAATAAAAAGAGTTGAGAGCGAGAGGGGAATGAACGACCGGGAGAAAAGATGAGTTTTAGGATACGCTAAAACGTTTTAAAAATATTAAAAGTATGATAATTTCACATGAGAAAACGGGATGTTTGTTGCTCGTTTGAAGGATTTTTGGGTTTTAGGTAAATTATTGTTTTCGTCCCTCATCATTTAGAGTTTCTATAATCAATTTTTAATTCATTTAATTTAGTCTTTGGCTACAATTTTTGGAATTCAATATTATATATTGAAATATCGTATAGTGAAATATATCAAAGCTTCGGACCACCGATGTTTAACTTTAATTTTTTGATCAATTTAAAAATATATATCAATTATCCATTACTCTAACTACTAACATAATGGAATGATTATGACATTAGACCAATTAAACTGGGTCTATATACGAATTTACTAACAGTGAGGTGTAGTAATTTGAAGAGTATTTATCAATTGTACATTTCTCTAATTAGTAACGTAAGTTAATGAGTTATGACACTAATTGTATAATCATTGATCTAATTGAATGGATCTATGTATGAAGGTAATGACATTGTAGTGTATAAGTATTTTTAAAAATATTGATCAATTGTAGATTTCTCTAATTATTGGCGCAATCAAATAACCTATGACACTAATCATACAACCAATGATTCAATTGAATAAATTGTATAATTAATTGTACAATCATTGATCCATGTAAATACAATATTGAGGATACATGATTCGAATTCAATACTATACAGTGAAATATATAAAAACTTTAGACCACCAATGATTAATTTTAAATATTTGATCAATTTAAGAGTATTTATCAATTATGCATTGAACCAATTGAATCGGGTATATGAATGTACTAACATTGTGGTGTATAAGTAATTTGAAGTGCATTGATCAATTGTACATTTCTATGATACTAACGTAATTGAACAAATTATGACATCAATTGAACAATCATTGATCTAATTGAATGAATCTATGTTTGAAACTTATGACATTATAGTGTATAAGTGTTTTTAATAGTATTTATCAATTCTATATTCCTTTAATTACTTGCAAAATCGAATGAATTGTCACATTAATCGTAGATCCAATGATCCAATGGAATAAATTGTATAATAACTCGTACAATCATTTATCCAATTAAATCAGTCCATGTAAACATAGCGTTTAGTATAAATGTTTGGAATTCAATACCGCATAGTGAAAACTTTAGACCATAGATGTTTAATTGGAAAATTTTGATTAACTTAAGAGTATTTATCAATTATGCATTCCTCTAACTACATATATTTGAATAATTATGATATTGAACCAATTGAATTGAATCTATATATGAGTGTATTAACATTGTGTTGTACAAGTAATTTGAAAAGGATTAATGTATTGTACATTTCTTTAATTATTAACGTAATTGAATAAGTTATTGTACAACCATTTATCTGATTGAATGAATCTATGTAGGAAGGTAATGGCATTGTAGTGTATAAGTATTTTTAAAAGTATTGATCAATTGTATGTTCCTCTAATTACTAGTGCAATCGAATAAATTATATAATTAATCATACAATCATGGGTCTAATTGAATCAGTCCATGTAAACTCAACATTAAGTATACATGTTTTGACCAACTTAAAAGTATTTATGAATTATATATTCCTTTAAAACTAATTAAATTGAGTCTATATATGAATGTAGTAACATTGTGGTCTACAAGTGATTTGAAAAGTAATGATCACTTTTATGTAATGACCCGAATTTTACCGTTATCGAAAAAGTGTATTTTCGGGTCTCCGTTTCTGAAAAATGGATTCGTAAATATTTATTAAAAATATTTACGAAGTAAAATGAGTGGTTAATTAGAGTTTAATTAAGTGAATTTAAATTTAATTAAGAGTAATTAAGTAAAAGGACCAAATTGAATAAAGTGTGAAAGTTGAATTATAGATTAAAAGAAAATTAAAAGGACTAAAAGGGAAATTATACAAAAAGTATAAATTGAGGCGGTTTATCATGAAGAAAATCTAAGATTTTTTTTATGTTTAGTATATTATTATATAATAAACATACTTTATGTTTTAATTATATTATATTATATTATATTATATATATAAACTAAAGAAGCAAATGAAAGGAAATAGAAACAGAATGAAACGAGCAGAGAGCAGAGGAGAAAAAGGAAGAAAGAAGGGGAGAAAAGGGAAAATTGAAGGTTTGAAGCTTTAAGCTTTAATAGGTAAGTCAATCAAGCCCTTTTTACTTAATTTTGATATTTTAGAAGTTTTAGAAGTTTTAGAACAAAGTTTTGATGAAATTAAGTTGATATTTTGATAGTTATTAGATTTCTAGATATTGTCCATGTTAAATAAAATGATGAATTAAGGGCTAAATTGATAGAAATTCAAGTTAAAAATGATACAAGGATTGAATTGTAAAGTGATTCATAAGTTTTATGCTTTAAGGACTAAATTGAAAGAATTTCGAAATTATGGTTTTATGATGAAAAATAGATAATTATGTCTAAGTTTGGTTAAAAATTGAGTAGAAATAAAGTATGAATTAAGATAGAAAATTAATTGAATTTAGTTAGAATTAAATTGAAATTAAAGTAAATCAACATTTTGTACTAAGATTATTTTGGACAGCAGCAGTAGTCTAAGTTTGAAAAATCACCAAAAATTGTATAAATTGGATTAGAGGATGAATAAAATATGTAATTAAATATTATTGAGTCTAGTTTCTTATAGAAGAAACGATATAAGCAATTGAATTGTAAATTATGATATATAATGAATTTTGTGAGACAAGGTCAGAATGAATTCGAGTTCCCCTGTTCTGACTTTGGAAAATCACCAAAAATTGAAGAAAAATAATTATAGGCTTAAATTTATATTTTTAGAATCTCTAATGAGTCTATTTTCAGGAGAAATCAACGGGAATATTATCCGAGTTCTGTACTGTGAGATAATTAATTTTTAGTGAAGAAGGGACGAAACTATTAGACAGCAGAATAGGGGTGAATTTAAAGAATAAACTGTACTTAATGGCTCAACCACAAAATTCTGAAAATTTTATTGTAAGAAAATTTGTGAGTCTAGTTTCAGGAAAAATTAGCGGATCTTAATTTAGAATTCTATAACTCAAGATATGAATTAGTGATGTATTAATGATTATGAATTGTATTAATTTCGTAGTCAATGTGGTACCGGAAATCTCGGCTAAGAAAGGACAAGACAAAGTCAACGGGAGCTAGCTCGAAAATTACGGTTTGTATTTCTATAATCTGAACTTAGTTATTATTTGTTATATTTATATACATATTGCAATTGTTAGTGTTAGAATTATGATGTTTTACAATTGGAATGGATTGATTTTGGTATGCGATGAATTTATTGAATTTATATTGATTGAAATTATTTTAATTGAATTTATATTGATTGAATTATATAATATATATGATTTATGTAGAAATTTGAATATTGAATGAATATTATATTGAAAAATATATTGATTAGAAATATGAGGAAATTGATATGAATATATGAGATTGTGATATTTGAATATTTGATATTGAAAAGTGAATTGAATTGTATTGAATTATGAATTAATGTGAATAATTGAAATATATTGTTGAATTGAATGAAATTGTATGAATTGTGAAAATGGGTGAATATATGTGATTATCAGAATGGTATATTGATGAAAGAATTATTAAATTGAGAAAGTGAATGAAATACCCTATTAACTAGTCGGGCTGAGTCGGATATAATTGGCATGCCATAGGATCTGGAAGTGTACGGGATTTGCCGGTTTTATCGATCAGGCACTTTATGTGTCGTATTTCAGGCACCTCGTGTGTCGTATCAGGCACCTCGTGTGTCGTTTTAGGCACTTTATGTGTCGTATACTGATCAGGTACTATGTACCGTTTTAGGCACAATGTGCCGTACTGGTGTGTTTGGGTTGGAATCCGTGTATCCGTCAAAGTCCGGGTTTGTTAATAGGGGTAAATAAGTGAAAGATAAATCGAATAAATTTGATTGATCAAGCTATTGAAATGAAACGAGAAATTGAATTGAGAATTGAAAATTTATATGAAATTGAAAATATGAACCAAAGGTTCATGAAATGATTGGAGTTCGAATTGATGATATATGATGCCACTTGATGAATTGAAATGTGATTTGAGATATATGAATCGTATGTATATACTGAAAGCTATCAGGGATAGTAAGTTGATATGATATAAATGAAATTGACTGTTATTTAAATGAATTAAAATGGAATATGATTGATAAGTGTATAGTTGAATATAGTTTAATGATATTGAATTGTAAGTAAATTAAGGAAAGCTATACCGAGTAGTAAGTGAAAGAATGGAGTAAATAATAATGGATTTAGTTAAGAATTGAACAATTATGTTATTGTGTTTATTATATGATTTGTATAAAATTTATATGGTAAGTAGTTGAATTTTATCTATGAATAAATAATTGAATAATTATAATTGTTATTATGATCTTAAGTATTTGTTATATTATAAATTGTTCGGATTATAGAAATTCCACTGAGTATACCATACTCAGCGTACGGTTTGTTTCCGTGCGCAGGTTAAGTAAAGATAGTACGTTGAATCAGCATCCCAGGACGATCCCGAATTCATTAAGGTAAAGTATGTTGAGTATTGATAGTGGCATGTACCCAGGATGTTTAATGAGAGTCATTTAGGTTGTAAAAGTATTGATGAAATGAGTAAATTATGGTTGGCAACGGTATGTAATATGAATTTTGAAATTTACTAAAAATTCGTAGTGATTCTAAATTAGTCCCGAATTGAAATTACTGTTCATATTGGACCGCAAGGGCCCATTAAAGGGACGACATCTTAAAACTAGGATGTGTGTGAATATTTATTTTAATTAATGACCGGAATTGGACTGTACTAACTGGTAATGTCTCGTAACCCTGTTCCGGTGACGGTATAGGGTTAGGGGACGTTACATACATTTCTCTAATTTTTAATGTAGTTGAATGAGTTCTTACATTAATTGTATAATCATTGATCTAATTGAATGAATCTAAGCACGAAGGTAATTACATTGTAGTGTATAAGTATTTTTAAAAGTATTGATCAATTGTATAATTCATTGTATAATCATTAATCCATAATTGAATTGGACCATGTAAACACAATATTGAGTATACATATTTTGGCGTCCATTATCATATAGTGAAATATAGTAAAATTTTGGACAACTGAGGTTTAATTTCAAATTTTGTATTAGTTTAAATGTATTGATCAATTATACACTCTTCTAGCTACTAACGTTATTGAATGATTATGACATTAATTATATAATCATTGATCCAATTTAATGAATTATACAATTAATCAATGTATAAATGTAATACCATTGTAACCCATGAGTAATTCTCGTTGGATCATTTTAGGTTTAGGACATATTGGGTTATGATCATTTCATGTTTAATCATTCAATTTTTATTTAATACAAGGATTTATGTTGAATTAGATTAGTTTAAAATCAAGTTACTTGCATGGTTTAGAGTTCACTATTAAAGTCGATAAAATTTAATTTATTAATTTTAAAATAAAATTAAATCAAAGATAGATAGGTTATTTAATTGGTTTAAATTAATTATAAAAGTAATAATTATCATAAATAATTTTGAAATAAATATAATAAATTATTATAAATTTAGATTAATAAATATAATAATTTAGATTAATAAATTCATAATATATAAAACCATAAAAAGTAAAAACTTTTTGAATAGATAAAAATAATTATTGTTATTTACATTATTTTGAAATGTTCATGGTAAATATTTTATTGTTAATAATATTTTTATTCTCAAATTTTAATTTTTTTAGTTAATAAAATTATTTTAATTAAAAAATTTAGGATAAGCATAAATCATTTATATTTTTAGAATTTAAAACATAAGTAAAAAAATAAAAATAAAAATTTGTCAAAATAGATTTTAAATAAATTAGAATAAAAAATAAAGTAAAATATTTTAAAGTAAAATAAAATCAAAATATTTTTTTGAGATTTTGAAATATATCAATTTTTTTTGAATTTTTCATCATATTTTGATAATTTCTCTTCATTTATTAATTTTACTTGACAATAAATAGATAAAATATAATTTTTATCATATATTTATTGTTTTTTAATTTTTTTCTCAAGATCATATGGTATAAATCTAAATTGCATATTTCATTATAGACAATGATAATTACATTTACGAGTTATTATTAAAATAAAATAATAATTTAATTTATGAGTATTATTTTTATTAATCTTTCGAAAATATTTACTTAATTAAGTTTGGGTTTATTTATTTTGATTATTTCTAGTTTAGGTTGGATGAGCTCATAGTAAAATTAGATTAATCAAGTTAAATTTTCAAGTTGATTTGTACTATTAATATATCAACCATATGCTAATGGTAAATCAATTGTAATTGGAAGGGATAATAAATTAAAAAAATGTTTATAATTTAATTTGATAGGACAATTTTTTTTTTCTTTTGAAAATGGGTGGGATAAAATTTTTTTTTAGGTATAGTTATGGACTCGTGTTGGTGTGATTAGAGGTGTTTAAATTTCGGTTAAAACTGAATTAATAAATTAAACTGATCTAATTCATTAATCGATCGGTTAGTAGTTCTAGTTCGGTTGGAGATCGATTAAAAGTTTTTTGAAATTTTGATTAACGGTTAATTCGATTAGCAATCAGGTAATTAACTGAATTAACCAAACTTAATAAATAATATTATATATTATATGTATTAGGCTATTACTAATTCAGTTAATTTGATTAAATGAACATTATCAATTTTTTATATGTTTTATACATATTTTAATAAAAAACAAAATACATAAATTTCGGTTAATAACTAAAATATTTTGATTCGATTACTTTTTTTTTTGAAAAAATTCTAATTCGATTAAAGAACTAAAAATTTTAATTAATTCAATTAATACTAATTTAGTTTGATTAATAACTATATTCGATTTTCGATCACCCACGTTTCTCAAAAAAGTTGATTTGGTATCATTCGAGGTTATACTGTGTTGCTTTTGTGAAACTTAATTGTCAAAACTATTTTTTTGGATTTAAAAATGGGGATCGACTTTTTGAAAACAAAACGTGGAGTCGCCACCAATCTAATTTTTGTTTAAGTGTGATCGGATCACCTAATAAAATATTTTAATCCGTTTAAATCAATTTTGGCCTACGTGAATTTGAGAAAACGGGTTCGGAAGCCGGTTACGTATGAGGAAGGATTAGCACCCTCACTACGCCCAAAATTGGTACCAAATTGATTAAATATTGTCCTTATGTCTGAGATTTGAAGCTATTTTGAAACATGATTCCTTTGAAAACATTTGAATAGCTCAAGTTGGTCGTCAAAAGTCTCTTGTTTCGAAGGAATGAAGCATCACATCCAACACGATAGGACATACTCCTTTATTCCCACAAGAACACGATAAATTTTGAATTCCAAAAGTTTATACGTTGAAAATTACAAAAGGGTGTCCAATTATTTGGTTCAACGAAAAAACTGAAACCCAGCACGGTAGGGCACGATTCCTCGATCTTCCAAACACTGAACATTGTCTTGCTTAGGAATTTATAAAACACGAGTGAAATATTAAAGGAACATTCAATTATTTGGAATGAAAGGAAATCGAAACCCAGCACGATAGGGCACGATTCCCCGAATTTCTAAGTATCAAATATTGCCTTCGTTTTAAGGGATTTTCAAACGAATAATTGTAAAACCGGCTTAAAACACATTAATTTTGACTTGAATTGAAATAGAATCATGAATTTTGGATCAATAAGTTGAAAATTACAATGCGATAATTACGAATGAAAGGCGAATAAACATGGAACAATATACATGGATAAGATACTATGCAAATGGGTGATAATAATATGAAAATACGAACGAACGAATTATAATATACACAATGACAATAACCACATAACATATGTTACTTAATTATCAACGTTAATAATCAAAAGAATGAAATAAACAACATGAAACCCTTTAAAATAAATAATGAGACAATTTCAAATAAATAATACATAAAAACAAGTTTGAAAGAAGATGTCATAAAAAGCGATTTTAAGTGAGTAGTATAGAACAATTTAAAATAATCAATATACAAAACAATTTAAAGTAAAATAAGCGAATTAAAATAAACATATAACAATCTAAAATAACATATGGTCTAAAATAAATAATAATAAAAAATATGTATAAAGAGTTTAAGGTACACGATATATATCAAAATTTGAAAATAAATAATCTATATAAAAAAATAAGCAATTCAAAAACGATATATAAAAGGGCTAAAATAAATAAATGAAACAAGGTAAAGTAATATATAAAATAGTTCAAAGTAATATGTATTAAAACAGTTTAAAATGAATACTATAAAACTTAAAATGAATAATACATAAAATAGTAAAAAAAAAAATTCAAAATAGCTAGTATGTAAAATAGGTTTTATAACAAATGATATATATAATAATATCTAAGTTAAATAACATATAAAGGTTATTAATCAATATATGGAAATATAAAATAGATAAAATAAGTGAGTTTAATGTACAATTAGTAAAAACAAATTTAAATACATAGTTCGTAAGACAATTTAAAAAAAACAATATATATGTATATAAAAAAAATTGTAATAAAATATGTAAATAAATAATAACGATAGTAATAAAATATAAGAATACATGAAAAGAAAATAAATGAACTTTAATTATTAGAAAAGGTTGAAAAAAAAGGAAAAAATAATAATAATAATAATAATAAGCAAAAAAAATAGACTAATAAATAAAATAATAATAATAATAGTAATAATGAGGATAATAATAATAATAATAATAATAATAATAAGTAATAATAATACGTTAAGTTATAATAGTAAAATAATAATAATAGTGATAATAATAATAATACGATAAAAATGTAAATATTAAGAAAAATAATAACATATGTCGAAACCATTTTTAAAAGTTTGAAAAAAACGGGGATCGACTTTAAAAATGAATTATGGAGTCGCCACCGATCTTTTTGAGATGTAATCGGATCACCTTGAGATTGATAATTTAATAAAACATTTGATTTATTAAAACAATAATTTTAGGTCTACGAAAATTGAGAGAATGAGTTTGGGAGTCAATTATGCACAAGGAAGGGTTAGCACTCTCGTAACGCCCAAAATTGGTACCAATTGATTATTTAACGTCCTATCGTTGAAAACTTAAAGAAAAAATTGCCAAAATACGATTCCTTTAAAAATGTGTGATCAACTCGAATTGGATTTTAAGATTCACTCGTTCCAAAGAAATAAAATACCACATCCAGCACGTTAGGACACGATATTTTAAGCCTCCAAAAACTGAGATCATCTCATGACTTCCAAAACGCAACGAAAAGGGTATTCAATTATTTGGTCCAACGAAAAAACGAAACCCAGCATGTTATGGCACGATTTCTCGAATTTCCAAACATAGCACATTGCCCTATTTTAAAATTTAGAAAACATGAATGAAATTTTAAAAGAAATATTTGACTATTTTGGGCAAGTAGAAAATCAAAACCCAGCACGTTAGGGCAAGATTTTCCAAATTTCCAAACGCCAAACATTGCATTTGTTTTAGAAGTTTTTAAAAATTGATAGATTATAAGACCGACTCAAAATGCTTTTTATTTGGTTTATTTGGAATAAAAATGAGACAACCAATATCGATTAAAATGCTGAAATTTGAACCACAATGCCATAATATACGAAAAACAAAGTCAATATACATGGATCAAATATTATACAAATGAATAGTCATAATGTGGAATTTTGAAAGGAACAAATTTAGACGCATACAACGGTCAACATATCATATATTATACATATACCAATACTAACATCTAATGAATTAAAAGCGAACTTAAAGACATATCAAGTAAATTAACACAAATAATATATAACAAATTTTCTAAAACAAATAAACAAATGAATGATACAAAGGAAATGCAATTTAGGATTATCAATATGGAAACAATATACATAAAACTTGGAACAAGTAATCTACATGAAAGTTTAAAATAGACCAGGAAAATAAAGATAATAATATATATAAAAGAAATGTATAAATGAAATTTCTAAATGAATAATGTATGTAAAAAAAAGTAAATGATATACAAAATAATACATATCTATCTAAATACATAATATACATGAAAAAAAAACTTAATATAAATAATATATATAAAAGTATAAATAATAAAAGCATTTGAAAAAATAAAAAACAATAAAATAGGGTTTTTATAGGAAGTGAACTATATAAATAGATTCTTATAGAGAATATACATATAAAATAACTTAATGACAATAATATATACATAAATAAATTCAAAAGAAGATATATATACATATAAATACATTTAAAAGAACAGTATTTACATAAAACAGTATGAATTAACGATATATATTTAGAATTTAAAAGAAAATGTAAATGTATGTACAATAGCATTAAAATATCTTTAGAACACATAAGAATATAAAAAAAAATACTTTAAAATAAATAAATTGTGAAATAAAACAATTAGGAGAGAAAAACAAAAATAAAAAGTATAAAATGGCAAACTGGAAGAGTGCAAAATTAATAAAATAATTCAAAATAATATATATTAAAATAATATATATAATAAAATAAAATAAAATATGAACTAAAACTTAATTGAAATAAGAGCAAACCTAAAGAGACAATTAATAAATAAAAAACATGGAAAGTGAGATAAGGACTAAAGCACAATGCGCGGGGACCGAAAGCGCAAATGGTCCAAATCCCAAAACGTTGTGCCCAGGCGCGAGCTAAATTGAAATGGCGCGCAAGTTTCAGGGACAATTTTAAAAAATATAAACAGGTTTTAATTACAAGTCAGTGCAAAAGGGGAGGACTCAATACGCAAATCCCCCACTTTGAGCCAAAATGTGTGGTTCCAGCACCAAACGGTGCTATTTTATTCCAATTACTTAACCCATTTTTTTAACCATTTTATTCTTTGTTTAAAAAACAACCCTAAATTTTGAGAACCCCCCCTTTTGCTCTCCCCTCTGCTCCTCGCTGTATGCCAAGCCTTCGACTTCTCCGAAAACCGCTTGCGACCAATGAAGCAGGGCCCTCCAGTGGTGCGTGTGCGACGCAACTCCGGTGAGCTTCTCCCACTTACTCTTATATTTCGTATTTAAAATGCGAATTTGAATGAAAAAAAATAAAAATGGGAAAAAAAAAACAGTGATAAACCTTTGAAATGTATTCTACTACTTTTATTGATTTTTGTATATTTGCGAGAATGATTTCTTCAATCTGTGTTCAATTTCTCTGGAAAAAAAACTCCAAAACATTACATATTCGTGGTTTTATATAGCCATTTACAACTGTTTTTGTGCACAGCAAACGTGGCTTGGACATGGTGCGTGGGTGCGTGGTGTGAGGTGGTGGAGAACGTCGGTAGTGGCGGTTGAATGTGGGCACATGATGACTGAAGGGAGGCAGCAAATCTAGGGTTTCCCTCTTTGCTGAAAAAAAAATGTGGGTCATTGGGCTCGTAATAAGGCCTTTTAATTTTAGTGATTTGGGTCTATATCTTGGACCGGGTAAAATTTAGGCCCTACAATATAAAAATAAAATCTAAAGTTTTAAAATTATAAAAAGGATGTAACTAAATAAATGGTAAAATAAAGTAAACTAAAACAAAGTAAAATGTAAAGTACATAATAATAAAATAAGTAAACAAATCATGTGAAAATTTAAAAATGATAAAGCAACAATAATAAAAAAATAACGTATACATAAAAATAGTAAATAAGTAAATAAACACATACTAAGATATATGTGTAATAATGACGATAGAAAAAAAATGTCTAAATATAAGTAATATAAATTTTAACATGAAATATGAGACAATAAGAAATATATATATATAATAAAGAATAATACAAAAGAATAACAAAATAAAATAAAAAACTGAAATTATATAGAAGGCTGAATCTGAAGTAAAATGGAATTTCAAATCTAAACTATAATAAAATAAGGGTTGATTCGAAAGTGAAATGAAATTAAAGGGAATAAGTCGTAAAAAATGAAAATAGGGGAGGGCTTAAACTGAACGCGCGAACAAAGAACGAGAATCAAATGAGAAATTATTCCCCAGATTCTTAAACGCACCGTTCCAAAGGGGATTAAAATAAAATGGAACTAAAATCACATGGCTAAATTTAAAAGAGAAAAATAAAAATGGGATCAGATTGAATAGCCTTTAGAAATCGGAGGGACCGAAATTGAAAATTTCCCCTCCATGCGAAAACACGCGGATCCTGAGGGATATTCGGGTCGGATTTCAGGTCATGGCCTAAACGGCGTCGTTTTGGCCTATGCATACTCACACCAAAACGCGCCGTTTTGTACACTTATAAAAGCAAAAAAATTTACAAACAATTTCATTTTTCAACCTTCAAAACAAAAAAGGTTTAAAAACTCTCTCAACCCCTTTTATGTCCGGCCCAACTCCGGCCGTGGTCCAATCATCGGACCGACGTCGTCCACCGCGCCGGCCACCATACACGGTGGCCGAAAATCGAAAGAAGGTAAAATTTTATTTTTTTAAAATGTTTATATATAAATATATACATATATACTGTTTTTAAAAGAAAAAAATAAAGAAATCATAGATGTATGTATGTGTATGAGTAGATTCGAAAAGAAAAAAAAGAAAAAAAATAAAAAAGAAAGAAAAAAGGAAAATGGAAATAACATTAACCTCAACTTGGTTTTTTTTTTTAATCTACTTTGTGGATTTGCTATTCTTATTTTTTTTAATCTCTTTTTTGTATTTGATAATCTCCCCCTCGCAATTACATTTTTTTCTGGCTATATATAGCCGAATACATGTTATCATTTCATTACTGTCTGCTTTCTCTTTTTTGGTTACTGTTTCCTTATCATTCCTCTGCTTGTTGCTTTCTTTTCTTGGTCATGTTTGCAGGTTGGGGAAGAAGTCAACGAGGTAGGTGGCCATTTTGGTGTTAGCGGGCTAGGGGAGCCGACCCTCGAGTGAAGAACGTGCTGACGAGGCACGTGGGCGATAGCAGGGAGGCACGACGCTAAAGGGTGGCTAAGGTTTCCTTTGCTGAAACTAGTTTAGGTAGTGGGCTTATCGGGCTTAGGGTTATTTTAATTTTGGGCCTATTGGGTTGTAATTTTGGCTGGGTTTAATTGTGTTTAATGTTTGAGTTGATGTAATGGGCTTATTTATGGTTTAGTGGGCCGGGTAAAATTTGGACTGTACAGCTGTCCCTCTTTGCTTGTTATCGTTATCGTGCAACGAGAATAGAGCAAAGACTTTTAAAAAAAAGACCAAATTTGCCCGATCTTGTTGAGTCTTGGCTTCTTCAGTTTAAATGCCAATTAAGACTCAAGTCTTGGTCAACTCGTCGTACCTATGGAAGTTAAGATATCTGAGATTTTCTTTTTGAGAAAATATGAGTGGTTTAGTTTTGGCCACATTATCAGTTTCTCTTTCTTCTCATGCTTAAATTTTGTCAATATTTTGGAACCATTTGTGTTTGTTTAAGGTTAAATTTTGCTCTTAGTCCCTGTACTTTATGAAAGTTGTAAACTTAGTTCTTGTATTTTAATTTGATTAATTTTAGTCCTTATACTTTTCAAATTTTAGAATTTTAATCCTAACCCAAGTACTATCTGTTAAATTCTTTTATTAAACTCAATTACTAGTTCTATACTTTGCATACTATTGCAGAGCTTATCCATATTATCTAATTAGATCATTCCAAGTTTTTATATTTTTTGAAATTTAAAATTTTAATCTTGATGCAAATAATAGTTGTTAACCAGTTAATTTGATTTATAGTGAGTATTATGTGAAAATATCAAGCTAACACAATATTACACATATTACAATAAGTAGCAATAAGGACTAAATCCTCGGGGTTAATTAATATTACAAGCTTGATTTATTGGAGATGATATTGCACAAGAAATCATCAATTTCAGCAAATACAAAATAAAGAGGAAAATGTGAACCAAATATAATATCTAAAATACATGACACAACTAAATAGAACTGAAAAATGAAGTTGGGCAGGGAGGTATGGGGATCTCAACTGTCCCTTCCAACATCAACAGTACCTTCTTCATGGAAGGGCGCAGTGTTGGTTCATCCAGGATGCACCACAGTCCTACAATCACCATCCTTTCAAGTTGTTTTATATCCACCTCCTCATCTTCTCCTACTATCTTCCCTACCTCACCGGCTTGGTAACGATCGTAGACCCATTCTTCAAGGACAGCTTCTTCGTCCTTGAGGCTCCAATTTACACTTCGTCGACAACATATGATCTCCAATAATACGATCCCGAAGCTGTAAACATCTGCTTTTACTGTCACCGGTAGTTTCCTGTGCCACTCTGGTGCAACGTACCCCCTTGTTCCTCTGATCCCAGTGAAGGTCTTGGTTTGGTCTGGCTTTAGCAACTTGGCCAATCCGAAATCGGATATTTTCGCTTCCCCGTTTTCGTCCATTAGTATGTTCTGAGACTTGATGTCACAATGGATTATTTGAGTCTCGCATTCTTCATGAAGATACAGGAGACCTCGAGCTACGTCGCGAGCGATTTCCACCCTATCGATCCAACAAGGTCGTCTTTCGGGTGTAAAGAGTACATCGGAAAGTGATCCATTGATCATATACTCGTATATCAACAGCCTATTAGCTCCATCATGGCAGTATCCTAGTAGTCGAACTAAGTTTCGATGATGAGTTCTCCCAATGATTCGCATCTCGTTTTGAAACTCTCGTTCGCCTTGGTTTGATATGTTGTCCAATCTCTTCACTGCCACAACTTTTGTTAAACCATTCAACATTACCGTCCCTTTGAAAACGGTCCCAAATGATCCTTTCCCGATTTCTTCCTGGAAATTATCAGTCATCGCCACGATTTCTGCAAAACTAAACGAAATAGGAGCAACGATCTCGCACAATCTTATGTTGCTGTCTGTAGAAAACCTTTTGTATCTGAAAACACGACTGCAAAGAATCAAAGCCCCAGAAATAACTAACACCATGATTGCAAAACCAATCAGCGAAAGCCCTATAATTAAAATATCCGTATGAACTTTCCCATTCCCATCTTTAGGTTCATCAGCATGTTTTCTTGGTTCATTAATGGATGAATATATACCTACCTTGATCAAAGCGATGTTTGAATTGCTAAGATCCCTTCTCCCATATCTCAAAGGAAGCCTTTGCTTCGTGCATTTTCCATCATTAAACATGGCAGCCTCACAGTTGCAATCCTCATAACATGCTGTGTCACATTCTTCTCTGGTTGTTGAAGTCACCTCAGAATATCCATTATCTTCCCATACAGTGTTTTCAGCTGCCTGAATGGTATACTGGATTGTCCCATCATCGCTTTTACAGCTGTCGCTGGAGAAATTCCTCTCACAGCCAGCAGTGAAATTTCCTTCTATAACTGGAGCAAATCCTGGAAGACATATACAATTAGCTTCTCTATCTACATCAACGCAATAACTATTAAGCCCACATAGACCCTTGGGTGCACACTTGTCTGACGTAGATGACCATATAACTGATCGATTGCCGTTCCGGTCGAGTCTGTAAGAATAGAGTCGAAAGATGCCATCGGAATCAATTTTCATCAGATAAATTGTTCTATTTGTATCATCGTACCCTCCTGTGTTTAGATCCTTTATGTTGAAGCCTGTTGAATTGAGCATGTACAGATGACCATCATTGTCGAGATTCAGGCTCACGTTATCTCCCTTACCATCTGTAAAGGATGACCAATAAGAATAAGGTGCTGTGTCAGGAGTGTCCACAGGGTACTGTACCAAGTTTCCATCATGCTGCATCTTAAGACGAAATATACCAGTTGGCTGGTCAGTTTCCGAGACACTAGAGAACAGCTCCATCCCTGCTGAGAGATGCTGTCCTTGTAGAATGCTAGTGGTTGGATATTGGAAGCTCTGCCATATGATGTCCTCGTCAGAGTTGAATACTACGAAATTGCCAGTATCAAGCATCGAAGCTGCAGCAATTTTCTGAGAAGCATCGGTGACGATGTATACGTCTCGTCTTGGCGGTGACTGAAGAATGAGCCTTCCATCGGTTGTAAGAACCAAGCTAGCAGTCCTTGGAACAGGAGGAGCATCTCGGTTGGCTGTCCAAACCACTGTCCTTTGAGGAACTCCAGCAAGGAAAACCCCAACACCATAGCCATTACCTTGGGGATAAAACCCAAAGCCATAGAGACCAGAAGGGGATAGCCATGCGGATTTGCCGGTGGTCGTGGGTGTCAAAGATGAGCCCAAACGTATAGTGGAGTTCCTTGGTTGAGCTACTGCATGCAAATGAAAGGAAAAGAAGCACACAAGGAAAAGAAATGAAATGGCGACCATGGCTGAGGCCTAAATGGTATAATATCTCTATAGATTACAGAGCATATCGTTTTATATATATGGTTTAATGAGTTTTGAGAGTTAATACATTGAATGAATTTTCCATCTTACTTTTTTGATAAGATAGTTATCACTATGCAGTTTCGTCCTAGAGAAGTAGGTCATGACTCATACGCGTAGATTTCCAAAGGGGACCAATCATCGATTGGCTAATTCAGTCCACTCATGAGCTGATATTTTTAATTTGAGAGGAAAATTTATATTTAACTAGCAATGGTCTCTGCACAATTACTTCAGTCCAATTGCAAATTTTCAATTTCAACCTTCAACAGATTTTAATGTCTTATCGATGAAGCAGTCAAACACGGAAGATGGTCTCCATTATTTCTTTCAAGAAGGGTTCCTGCTCTAACTCATTTATTTTTTTGCAGATGATCTTCTCTTCTTTTATGAAAATTCTCAGTTTATTTTTCCAATTTTCTAGTCAAAAGGTGAATAAAAAGAAATCTCAGATATTTTTTTTCCTAATACACTTGCTTATTAGCATATATGATTTGCAATGATGTTGGTAACTTGGTATGGTGCTAATTGAGGAGTTGGATATTTATCTTGGTATGCTTTGTTCAGTAAAATAGTTACAACGAGTTCATTTGATTTTATAGTGAGTAATGTTCGGAATAAGTTGAATGGTTGGAAAGCTAGGAAGCTCCCTTTAGCAGTCAGAATAACTTTGGCAAAATCAGTTCTGCTTGCTATCCCCAATTATTTATGAGCACAGTTCGTATTCTGGTTTCTATTTGCAGTGAAATTGAAAAGATTGTTCGTAATATCATTTGGGGCTCAACTTTGGAGTGAAGGAGACCGGCTCTTGTCTCATGGACTGACTGTTGCAGACCGCTTGAATTCGGAGGGTCGAGAATCCGAAGCTTGATTGTTCAGAACAAGATTTTCATGTTGAAATTGGGGTTCCAGATTTTAACCAACACTGACTCTCTGTGGGTGAAATTAGTTGGGAGCAAGTATAAACTTCATGGGGTGTTGCTGATTGCCATTTCTAGAAGCAATTGCTCTTACATATGGAGATCTTTGACAAAAGTGTGGTCGGATGTGATCAAAAATGTGTTTTGGTCATTAGGTGATGGCCATTTGACAAATTTCTGGAATGATGTTTGGGTTTGTTAAGTTAGACAGTGAAGGGGCTTATTTCAAGGAGTTGGGCAACTTGATGATACTCTACGTGTGTGTGATGTGGTGACGGTAGTGGCAACTGGGATTGGTCTCGTTTATGCAGCTTTCTTCCTGATAATATTGGTACTTGTATTATCGCACTGGTGCATCTATCTGCTGATGTGGGTCAGGATAGATTAGCTTGGAAATGGATGAATAAACATATGTTTTTAAACTTCGACTTGTTGAAAAAATAGCCGATGACCCACATTTCTCAAAAAATTTTGATTCGGCATTATTCAAGGTTATAACATGTTGTTCTGGAAATTTAATATCAACTTTCAGATTGAATTGGATCTAACTGAATCTAGATTTTTAAATAGATGTCATTTCATATTTGTTTGAAAATCTTATAAACAAAGCTTAAACAATATTCAACTTTGTTCCCTTTTATTTTTATCTTATAAATAATAATTTATTTATTATACATTTAATTTTGTTCTTTAGTCCAACTAGAAATCTGTTGTGGAGCTGCCAACATAACTTTCCATTGACAGGATCTCTAAAACTTCATTCTTATATGTATATCCTCAATTGTGCTTACCCCGCAAGTAGTAGTTTTTGAATCAACTTGAACATGGCATCATTAATATTAAAAAAAAAGTTGAATATGTTTAAGTCTTTTTTTTTTCTGGATTTTTCTCTTAAATTGTTTTATTTATAAAATTATTAGTCAAATAAAAAATCATGTTAAAAAATAGAAAAAATGTATTCATTTATTTATAACTTGTATTTGTTTTTATAAAGTTTTATGTATTTTAATCAAAAAAAAATTTAAATATATATATTTAAAGTTTTTTTTTTCGAAATGTTATGAATCAAGATTAAATTGAAAGAATGTATAAAGTTAAGGGTTAAATTTGTTGAATTTTTAAAATAAAGATAAATTTGATAGAATATATAATTATTGGAGAGTTAGATTTATTATTATGCCAATAAAGAAAATAATTTTCATTCGTGAGGTGACAGATGAAGATTAAATTTTAATAATGATAGTAATTGAGTGAATATTTTTATAAAATATAGAAATGGTTTAAACACCAATTAATCCTTTAATATCCGTCAATGCAAGATTCAGGGCTTGGTCAACTCGTCGTACCTATGGAAGTTGACATAAGTGGGTTTTTCTTTCTGAGAAAATATAAGTGGTTTAGTTTTCGGTCACATTATCAGTTTCTCTTTCTTCTCATGCTCAACTTTTGTCAATGTTTTGGAACCACTTGTGTTTGTATAAGGTTAAATTTTAGTATTAGTTCCTCTACTTTGTGAAAGTTATTGATTTAGTTTTTATATTTTAATTTGATTAATTTTAGTCCTGTACTTTTTAAAATTTAAAATTTTAGTCTCAACCCAGATAATATTAGTTAAAATTCATTTGATTAAACTCAATTACTAGTTCTGTACTATGCATACTATTGCAGATTTTGTCTATATTATTCAATTGGATCATTTCAAGTTTCTATATTTTTTGAAGTTTAAAATTTTAATTTTGATGCAAATAATAATCGTTAATCCGTTAATTGGATTTGTAGTGAGTGTTATGTAAAAATATCAAGCTAACATGGCATTACACATATGATAATATGTTTGGCGCATTATATCTTGAAAATAGTAAAATTTAACTTAATGAATTAACAATAATCGTTTGTTGAGGATTGAAGTTTTATAATTTGAAAGGTATAGGGACTAAAATTGATCAAATAAAAGTATAGAGACTAAATACATAACTTTCTCAAAGTACAGGGACCAACATCAGAATTTAATCTTTGTTTAACGCCCCCGTGGAAACACAGTGCATATGGGAAACATTCTTCTGAAAAGTCCTTGCAAGTTGCAAACAAGGGAACTTAAAACGTGGGAACACATCCATCTTGTACTCCTTTGTTTTGCCTCTAATGGTAAAAAAACCTTATTGTTTAACAAGTTCGAAAGTTCATATAATCCGGCAATGAGTCGTTTTAATGTAACAATCAATAGCAGTAAGGACCAATTCCTTGGGGGTTAGGTAATATTACAAGCTTGATTTATGGAGATGATATTGCACAGGAAATCATCAATTTCAGCAAATACAAAATCAAGATGAAAATGTAAAGCAAATATAATATCTAAAATACATGACACAACTAAATAGAACTGAAAAATGAAGTCGGGCAGGGAGGTATGGGGATCTCAACTGTCCCTTCCAACATCAACAGTACCTTCTTCATGGAAGGGCGCAGTGTTGGTTCATCCAGGATGCACCACAGTCCTACAATCACCATCCTTTCAAGTTGTTTTATATCCACCTCCTCATCTTCCCCTACTATCTTCCCTACCTCACCGGCTTGGTAACAATCGTAGACCCATTCTTCAAGGACAGCTTCTTCGTCCTTGAGGCTCCAATTTACACTCCGTCGACAACATATGATCTCCAATAATACGATCCCGAAGCTGTAAACATCTGCTTTCACTGTCACCGGTAGTTTCCTGTGCCACTCTGGTGCAACGTAACCCCTTGTTCCTCTGATCCCAGTGAAGGTCTTGGTTTGGTCTGACTTTAGCAACTTGGCCAATCCGAAATCGGATATTTTTGCTTGCCCGTTTTCGTCCATTAGTATGTTCTGAGACTTGATGTCACAATGGATTATTTGCGTATCGCATTCTTCATGAAGATAGAGGAGACCTCGAGCTACGTCGCGAGCGATTTCCACCCTATCGATCCAACAAGGTCGTCTTTCGGGTGTAAAGAGTACATCGGAAAGTGATCCATTGATCATGTACTCGTATATCAACAGCCTATTAGCTCCATCATGGCAGTATCCTAGTAGTCGAACTAAGTTTCGATGATGAGTTCTCCCAATGATTCGCATCTCGTTTTGGAACTCTCGTTCGCCTTGGTTTGATATGTTGTCCAATCTCTTCACTGCCACAACTTTTGTTAAACCATTCAACATTACCGTCCCTTTGAAAACGGTCCCAAATGCTCCTTTCCCGATTTCTTCCTGGAAATTATCAGTCATCGCCTCGATTTCTGCAAAACTAAACGAAATAGGAGCAACGTTCTCGCACAATCTTATATTGCTGTCTGTAGAAAACCTTTTGTATCTGAAAACACGACTCCTAAGAATCAAAGCCCCAGAAATTACCAACACCATGATTGCAAAACCAATCAGCGAAAGCCCTATAATTAAAATATCCGTATGAACTTTCCCATTCCCATCTTTAGGTTCATCAGCATGTTTTCTTGGTTCATTAATGGATGAATATATACCTACCTTGATCAAAGCGATGTTTGAAACGCTAAGATCCCTTCTCCCATATCTCAAAGGAAGCCTTTGCTTCGTGCATTTTCCATCATTAAACATGGCAGCCTCACAGTTGCAATCCTCATAACATGCTGCCTCACATTCTTCTCTGGTTGTTGAAGTCACCTCAGAATATCCAGTATCTTCCCATACAGTGTTTTCAGCTGCCTGAATGGTATACTGGATTGTCCCATCATTGTTTTTACAGTTGTCGCTGGAGAAATTCCTCTCGCAGCCAGCAGTGAAGTTTCCTTCTATAACTGGAGCAAATCCTGGAAGACATCTACAATCAGCTTCTCTATCTACATTAACGCAATAGCCATTAAGCCCACATAAACCCAGGGGTTCACACTTGTCTGACGTAGATGACCATATAACTGATCGATTCCCGTTCCGATCGAGTCTGTAAGAATAGAGTCGAAAGATGCCATCGGAATCAATTTTCATCAGATAAATTGTTCTGTTTGTATCATCATACCCTCCTGTGGTTAGATCCTTTATGTTGAAGCCTGTTGAATTGAGCATGTACAAATGGCCATCATTGTCGAGATTCACGCTCACATTATCTCCACTACCAGATGTACGAGATGACCAATAAGCATAAGGTCCTGTGTCTGGAGTGTCCACCGGGTACTGCACCAGGTTACCATCATGCTGCATCTTAAGACGAAATATTCCAGTTGACTGGTCAGTTTCCGAGACATCAGAGAACAGCTCCATCCCAGCTGAGAGACGCTGTCCTTGTAGAATGCTAGTGGTTGGATATTGAAAGCTCTGCCATATGATGTCCCCGTCAGAATTGAATACAACGAAATTGCCAGTGTCAAGCATCGAAGCTGCAGCAATTTTCTGAGAAGCATCGGTGACGATGTATACGTCTCGTCTTGGTGGTGACTGAAGAATGAGCCTTCCATCGGTTGTAAGAACCAAGCTAGCAGTGCTTGGAGCAGGAGGATCATCTCGGTTGGCAGTCCAAACTACTGTCCTTTGAGGAACTCCGGCAAGGAAAACCCCAATACCATAGCCCTTACCTTGGAGATAAAACCCAAAGCCATAGAGACCAGAAGGGGATAGCCATGCGGATTTGCCGGTGGTCGTGGGTGTCAAAGATGAGCCCAAACGTATAGTGGAGTTCCTTGGTTGAGCTACTGCATGCAAATGAAAGGAAAAGGAACACACAAGGAAAAGAAATGAAATGGCGACCATGGCTGAGGCCTAAAAGGTACAATATCCCTATAGATTACAGAGCATCTCGTTATATATATATGGTTTAATGAGTTTTGAGAGTCAATACTTTGAATGAATTTTCCATCTTACTTTTCTGATAGGATAGTAATCAGTATGAAATTTCGTCGTAGACAAGTGGGTCATACGCGTTGATTCCAAAGGCGACCAATCATCGATTGGCTACTTAAGTCCACTCATAAATTTATATTTAACTAGCTAAGGTCTAGGCACAATTACTTCAGTTCAATTATAATTTAAAAAAAAAACTTAAACGATTATATGAAAAATTAAATAAATCCGTGTAAAGGTATCACTATGAGACAGTAAAATCCCTTGTACTAGAGATAGGGGTTTCTCAAACAACATCAAAATCGAGGACATCTATTTACGCACTTGATCATTCGATCGACAACTACATTTTGAACTTTCAGTATATGACGAATTCTAATATTCTAATCTTATTTGAACAAGTTAATAATTAATCGTAGTTTAACCAGACTATTATTGGCAACGCCACCCTCTAGTAAAGACTCTACTAAAAGCACATTATCTTATTTTGGTTCTAGTTGCTTATAACTTTTTTCCCATGCTTTTGCACAAACCTTCAAGTACGGCTCTTGCTTCAATTAGAAAAATCGTTTCCTTGCCCGCTATCATTGAAAATCCATACAACCATTTCATATTGACATTTCTAAATACCCCTCCAATCAAAGCATTATTATTAAAGCTCCATCCATGTTAAGTTTAATTTACCCTTACTCCAGTGATAATTTAATTACAAATTTTCATTTTCAACTCTCATAATATTTTTAATTCTTCACCCGTTACTTAATTTGTCATTTATTTCTTAATTAATGTCTACAATTGTAACTTTATTTAAATTTTTATTATATTTTAAATTTTACTCAAACAACTTCTTATCATTTTATTTGTATAAAAATAACCCTTAATAATGCATTATTTGATATATTCAAACTGATTTTTTAAGTGGAATGATAATTGTACCATAAATGTATAGAAAATGACTCAAGTAAAATTTTGAGTTTTTTAAGCAGGCAAGTTGTTTAGCTTTACCATTAAAAAATGGCTAAATCTCTTGGTCTTTCTTCTTCTTTTCACAACTTCTTTCACGCCTCCTGTCTTGACTATCGACCAAAGCTGTGCGATTTTAGCATTAACAGACGACTTTAAAAATGATGATCTATTACTCGGTCTTCAAAATTAAAATTTACGGTAAATCATTTAAATATGATGGAATTTATTTTTTAATCATTTAATTATAAAAATTTTTGAAATATCTTCCAACAAATTCGTTTGTTTTTTTTTTCTTTTTCATCAACTGTTATTAAGGTTTTTACACTCGATTGATATGAGTATTGTTGCCAATACATAAAGAAGCGGGTTCGAGTGCACTAAAGTACATTATCATTCTATTTATAAGTTAAGAATGAGCTATGGGTAATTCTAAATATTATATTAAAAAAAGATATAATCAGAACCTATAATGAGATTAATAAGAGAGTGGTGAATAAATTTAACCCTCAACTGATATTGTCTCAATTGAGTCATAATTTTAAAAAATTAGTCTTCAATATTTACATATTATCTCAATTTAATCTTAATTCTAAAAATTTAAAATTATATTAATACATAAATAATTTTTTAAAAATCTAAAACTATTAAAAATAAAAAAAATATAAATTTTTAAAAAAAAAAATTCAATGTAGTTAAAACTCAAAAATATTGAACCAGAAAAAATCATTATTGATTCTCATATCCACCAACTTCTCGTTCTCGAAGAAACTTGGCATATGAATCACCATCATTAGCTTTTTTCTTACCCAATTTTTTTTTTCTTTCTTTATCAGACTTTTCGTTTTAAACTCTATTTATTTGACTGAAAATGACTTTCGAATTTCTTTTTATATTTTATTGTATTTGTTTCATTGAAAATAATTTGGTCAACGAAAAATAATTTACAGGTATTATAACAAACTTATAATAGACACTGATAATAGCAATAAAACGACTACAAAGCAATAAGAAAAGAAAAAATAAAACACACAGATTTTAAGTAGAAACTGTTTCGGGAAAAACCGCAGGCAGAGCAAAAGAGGAGAAATTTACTAATGTTGAAAATTGAATGATACAAGAGGAATTTCGACTACATCTATTTAAAAGTTGAAAAACCCTATTCTAATTAATGTCAAATAGAATAAGTGTAGTTCTATACGAATTTTACTTGTGCGACATGATCCCCTTATTTTGCTAGTGTATTTATTTCTTCAACAAGTGACGAGATTCAGGTCACACAAACTCTAACAAGTTTTCTTATAAGATGACTTACCCTTTTAAAAAAGGTAAGTCATTTTCGAGAAAAAAACTCTTTTATAGGTGATTTTATTTTTATAATTGTATTATTATATTAATAGTAAATTTTTATTTTAAAAATATTTAAAATTGATAAAACATTATAATTTTCAATATTATTAAACATACATATTTAATTATCTATATCTAATCATGTAATAAATTATATTAAAATTTATAATTTTAATAAATTATTTAATATTTCAAATTTATTTAATAATAAATTTTTAAAATATTAATTTTAAATAATATTATATTATTAAAAATATTCAATATTAATATTTTAATAATATATATTTATTACAATTATAAATATATTAATAATAAAGAGAAAGGATTGTATGAAACAGTGATTCCACGTCATCCTTATCCCTTTCTAATAAAAGAATGATAAATCAGACTTTTCTTCCTAATTGGAAAGGGATACGGATGATGTGTCATACAGTCCATTCTCTTCAGAGAAAAAAGACTGAATCAAAGTTAGTTCGATAGGATAACCCAACCCAATAACCCAAAATCGATTAACTGAAAAAATCGATAGAATCACAGTTGGTTTGATTTGGTCAATTTTCCCAATTAAAGTCAGTCAGGTCAGTTTGTTAAGCATGGAATTTAATGTCTCTCAACAAAAAAAAATCACAAATTCAAAATTTGTAAATAAAAGAAATGTTACTTTTATTTAGGGGGTTTAATCCAACTTGACCACGAATTTAATCATGATTCAATATATGAGTACTTGATATCGAAAATCTTTTGTGAAATATCAGTTTTTTTAGAAAGGAAAATTCATTAATTAATTCAATGAATGAGACCATACAATTTGGGAGGGGGGATAACAAACACTCTTTGTATGCGTTGGAGGACTAGCTCCACCAACACAACAAAAGCTTCATCTTCAACATCAATAGAACATTACGGTACGTTGACAATTGACTCTGTCACAACTCAAGCACAACATATCAGGAGTGATTGCAAGCACTTAATACAATAAGGAAATCAACTCTGGATGGTCCAAAGCGGCGGGCAAGAATCGACAAAAGAACCGAACATCTATCAAACTAGAGAAGACGACGACAAAATCAACCCTAAAATCACTCGCAAAAGCAAGACTAAAAAGCGTACTACAAAAGTAGGCCAAAGTTTCTAAAAGTGAAGACTTATTAAATAATAGAAAAATAAATAAAAAAACATATAAAACTTAAAACAACACGAGTTCAAACTGACTCATGAAATCATTTATTATTCTAAAATACTCTCAAAACATAAACAGATTAAGAAGTTAACAAAGAGCTACCCACTTTCTAAAAGAAACTGTTGGTGGTGTTTCAACGATGATAGACACCTTCGTCTATCTATCACAACTTTTGAAGACAACAAAGATACCCACAAAATAAACCTGCAAACTATTTCAAAGAAAAATGCATGGAGTTATGAGAAAAAGAAGAATAAGAAAAAAGAGAGAGAGTTTATGGGTAAGAAAAAAAGGTGACGATAGCTAATCTAGAGCCTAATACCGCTGCTAGACAAAAACAAAAAAATAAGAGGCAAAACGACTTGGAAAAAAAATTTAGGTTTTTATCGCGAGAAAATCTCGGCAAAATTTAGTATTTGTCTTATTGGATAAATAGAAAATGTTAAACAATACAACAGTAAAAGATACATACATCTTTAAACTTTTAGAACTAATCTATATCTCGGGCTTTAGCTTAACAGGTTCAGAATCTGTTTGAATAAAATATGCCGACTTAATCCATCCACCAACCCTTATCCTGTTCAGCTTACGAGTCCTGAAATTATAAAAAGACACCGACCCGACATCCACCATAAACAGAGTGTCAGCACCGTAGAAGGAATGAATTCGAGAATGAGGCAGAGGAACCTTTTCGTGTAAGCTTTTCAAATTTATGGTGTGTTTTTTAATCCAAATCTTTTCATAGTTTAAAATCCAAACATCTAGCATCATAGTTTCTTGTCTAAGATGGATCAACCCGAGTTTCCCTTCGCGTGACACAGGGGCGATCTGATCACAATGATCGTTTCCACGAAGTGAGTCCGGCAGTGAAGTCATTGCCCATTCCTCTTTGTCTCCGTCGAAAGATAACATGGTGTACTTGGTGTACTTGTCTTGTTTGTCGTTGAACATAAGCCAATGGAGGCCGCCGCACGCAGAAACATCTTGATTGCACTCGAAATAGTCGTTGTGTGTTAATTTTAAATCGTCTGATTGTCTCCATTCCCAACTCTTGGAATCAAATATCTCGCAGTGCCATGATTTTTCATTGGAAAATACATTGAAATTATCTTCTTCGTTGGAATATTCCGAATCGAGGTCCAATTCGAGGTCTATAGTGTCGTCGCGGCTGTCGGAGAGTCGGACAATCTTGAACCATAAAGGGTTCGATCCGAGCACCAACATGCTTATCTTTGCCGTCCAAAATCGAGGATTTGGAGACGGAACAACTTCCCACTGTTGAGTCGTTGGTTTACAAATATAAAACGGATCATCTCTATGTTTTGCCGGAGTACATAAAACCAAACCTCCATTGACCGTTGCTACAATCCAAACAGGTTGGGGTAAAAAATTAAGTAAATCCTGAGTTGGTTTTGGATCGAGTCCTGACACCAAGTCCGAAGTCAATTGACCAAATAGTCTCGAAGATTGAACTAAATATCCCACCATTGTTGACGTCCTTTGAGAATGTAGCCGCATAAAATTAGATTCGTAAGTGAGATCCTTGCATTCTTTCGAAAGAACCCTACACTTTTTCATTGTTTTCAAATCATAAGACGCCATCAATCTATTGAGAAAAAGAAGAATATGCAGTTAATTACAGTGAAGATTATTAATTAGGGTGTTTATATATATATATATTAATTGGATGAATTTAATTCTGGTTGGAAAGTAACTTCTAGTTCGAATAACAGTAGGATTAGGTTTCTTATAAAGTTTTTCTTTAAAAAATTAAATTAGTTTTTTTAATTACAATAACAAGATAAAATTTAAATAATAAACCCGATTTGAGCCCAGATCACATTTGAAGCGGTGAACACTTTTGACCATCAGGCTATTACATAAAAATAAATTATATGATAAGAGCTAAAATAAATTATATGCATTTATTAACCAACTTTAATGAAGCTAAATCTTTCTAAATCAAGATTAATAATAGTTGATATGATTTCTTTTTTTATAAGTACATAAAAATAAAAACTTCTCTTTATTTACTGTAAATTATCTTTATGTGCATGATTCTTTTCTTTTGGATATTGCAAAATTAATTATTTAAATAGTAGACACGACACAATGTGAGAGCAAGCAATCAAAAGTCGGTTATCCCAAAGCAGAATTTGGAGTTACATACACTTTACTTCTGCAATTGGCCTTGCTATTCAAACAGTGTTGTTGGATTAGGAGAAGAATCCATGTTTGTTAATGTCAAGAAGCTGCTAGTCGACAAGGCTTCCATTTCCAGGAAGGTAATAACTCCTCTCTTTCTTTCTTCACGCACCCAGGTGGAAAGAGACAAAATCAGCTTTTTTACCCCAATCTTATAAAAAATATATATCTTAAATGGCATCCCAATCCGATTACTTACAGAAATGGTATGGATGCTATAGTGACCAGGGTTAGTGCATGACAAGGTGGCGGCACTACCCTAATTTTTTGCCATCATCATCAGCCAAACATTAGGCTGTTATGAACTTAAAAAATATATTTTTTTATTGGCAAATAGTAGGCATATGATGACACTGGTTTTTTTTAACAATATACGGGTAAAAATCGGATTAAAATACGGGTTGGGGTGGAGATGTGTCAGGCAGGACCCAATAGAGGATATGTGCCAAGCGGCACCTAGAGTGGAGCGCTGTTAAGTGACATCAAACCCTATTTAAATGATGTTTTCTTAAACGGTTTAGCATATAAGAAGAAAAGAGGAAAAACTTTTTGTAGAAGAAGAGAAAAACAAACAAGAATTTGTAAGGTTAGTAGATTACTAATTGTATTTTTTTTTACATGAGATTTTTTTTTCAAAAAATTTATTGAGAAATTTAATTATTTTTTATACAAATTTTGTATTAAAAATAGATAATCAATTTTTCATATGCGTTTATTTTAATGGAGTAATTTTAGCAACAGTTAGATATATATATTGAAATATCGCCAACAAACAACAATGAGATTTAATAGAAATGTGTCAGTTGATGATATGAAAGAAAGAATCAGTGCAAAAGTTGTTAGACATTGTAAGAGGAGGATCTCGAAATTATTTTTCAAATTCTCAGTTTCAACAAATTTCATTAAATTCACCGAGATGAAACTTGTAGACAATAAAAACGTGGAGACAATAGTCACACTTTAATGTCAGAATCATAGCGGCTTTATTAGACCGATTCAGTTGTTTGCTAAGTTAGTTGATGTGGAGCTAGTTAAAGATTTCACTTCATTAAGTGAAGAACATGGAGTTCAAGATCCGTGTACGGAGGTTCCGAGAGCATCTGTTGATAGGAAATCGAATGTACACAAGTTCGACATCGATTTTAATGCTCCATTTGCGTTTGAGAACCTTAAACTGAGTCTCCGTTTACAAATACATTCGATGGTGATTAAGACCGATTTAGATAGTGATGATGAATATGATAATAATGGTCCTTCTGATTCGAGGTTGAAGATTATAGTGATCCTAATCTAGACAAGGTCCCGGATTGTATTGACAACAAAAGACGTGAATGACGATCGAAATGTTAACGCATCTTCAGACGGGAACTTGAGTTGAGGCATTGTCATATGCAATAATCATGAGGCTTACATGTTGATCGTAGATCCCGATCCGGTGCATGCACACGAGTTTTCGGAGTACCCCGATATACTACATGCTCACTGATTGGTCGTAGATCCTGAATGTGAGGAGTTGTTCGTGGGCCAAAAATTTACAACCAAAGAAGATTGCCTATTTTGCATTAAGTAGTATAACATGTTGACTACAAAATCTTCGTGTCTAAATTGACATTTTACATTGGGGAGTATTGGAGGTCGATAGAAGGGTGCAATTGGCAGGTATGGACCGCATTTATCCTAAAGTCGCAAATGTGGGAGATTCAAAAATTTGTTGGGCCTCACACTTGCACTTCAAATCGTATGACACAAGATTACTAAAAACTTGATACCAAAATTATCTGTAATGCATCATGTCAATGGTAAAAGACATGTTGATCATTCATGTTTCGGTACTAATTGTCCAAATGCAAGAAAGATTAGTGTCATACTAAAAAGCATAGTTAACTAAATAAATGACCATGGAACAATTGTATGGAGATTGAGATGCGTCGTACAGTAAACTATAGGGATGGATAGTCGCTATGTATGAGTATGTGCTAGAAACTGTTAATGAGTTGCAAATACGATCTTATCACGATCCGGACAACCAACTACAATCGAGAAGAAGAAATTTTCACTGGATGTTCTAAGCGTTTGACCCATGCGTGCGAGCCTTTTCCTATTGCAAACCGCTTATGCAGGTTGATGGAACTTGGCTATATGGAAAATATACATAGGTTCTATTTATTGCGATTGCTCAAGACAAAACCAGAACTTATTCTCGATAGCGTTTGTAATTGTGGAGTCGGAGAACATGAAATCATAACAATTCTTCCTGATAAACTTAACGTTTGTTGTTAAAGACAATAATATTTGCATTATATTCAATAGATCAAAAGATTAATTGTCGCAATTAAGCGTTCTGATATTCTGTGGAGATCCATTTACTGCATCCGACGCATCTTCTTTAACTTCTATCAAGACTACAAGAATATAGACTGGCAGAAACAAGTAGTGAATACAAGTAAATTTTGATTTCAACATATTTTTTAAATATTCTTAATACTTCTACAAATTAATTCGAAAAAGTAATGTATTTTCGAAAAACATATATGGCGTATGAGCTAGAAAAACACAATTTTAAGAAAATATTCATCAGGCTTGAGTGGAATATGAATTAGAGACATACATGGCATCCGTAGGTGACCAGGAAAATATTCTGCACACACCATTTCAGAATAGCTAGTAATAATCGATATGAATGCCTGTATTAATCCTAACATATTTGACAATCGTCTCAATTGAGTGGAATATGAATTAAAAACAAAATTAAGTTAAAATTTGTGTTTTGAAATGTAATTTATGTTGAATGAATAATATTTAATTAAAACAAACTTGAAAATTTAAATTACAATTACAAACTACATACAATAAAGATAGTGTTACATGTGGTAAAATTGATGGTTCGATGGTGTCGTCCATGGGGTAAACTGTTGTGGTGCCTAGTGTTGGAATTGAAAGTGCTTGTGTCAGTTATTGTCATCCTTATGTAACATCGTTTGCAGCCTCCATCGGTGAAATTTAGGGTGTGCTAAACATACTCGAAAAATCATGTCTCAAAGGTTTGGTTAAGAAGGGTGGTAATGGACTGAAGGTATCAAACATCAACGGTGATCTTAGATTCAAATGATCAGAACTAGAATTGAGAATTTTCGACTGATATGCGTAACTTGATAAGCCCGGGAAATAATTATCTATCCCAAAATTTGGATGATAATAACTACCCCCAAATTATGTATAAGATCGTTCAGGTGTAGAAGGCGGATGTGTCAGTTGATGGGAGAGGTGCCTTCGTCGTTGTATTTTTAGAGGGACTAGTATCGATTGCCCACAAAATAGATATGGTTTCCCATTCTCGATGTACCAACGGTGGTAGTCCTTCGAGGGCCGCAAATTAAAAGCAAAATCCATCCGAGGTTTTCACCTTATCTGATTGTTCAATAATATATTATATTCTTAATGCTCTAGTGCTCAATTTTTTGCTTGTTTCCCCATTTTATTAATTTCGTAGACATCCTCCAAATTGTGGAATATCTGCAATATCTTGTATGCACCCGAACTGTTGCAGTAGTTGATTTTCATTGTACCACTCAACTGTTGAGAAATTTAATAGGGGTGTGTTAAGGCCTCACAAGTGTGAGTGGATGTGAGCAGATGGGAAAATAACAATCACGATATCTAGGACAAAATATAACATTCAGACAAATTGCACAATTAATAACATGATTATAGTAACACAAGTTAAATAATATAAATAAAGTATTTACATGTCATGAATATTAGAAAAAACTACCTTTCCCCAATATGTGTGGCAATCATTTGTCGATAAATCGGAAATGTATAGAACCTCTCGATACTCAGAGAAGTACTCCATCTACGATAAATTAAACTGGTTAAAATAAATTTTCATAAAAAAAAATTCTTAATGAAATCTTAAATTTTATCATCTATTCATAAGTGGGAAGACATGTGTTTGGTGACTAATTGATGTCAAAAATGGCATCCTGTAAAGCGCCTAGGACTGCAATAATATCAGGCACGTACTTATGTCTATGGTACGATGTTTTGTTATCTGACAAAGCTTACGATACAATGTTTCTAATACTGTTGAGCCTCAATCGTACGAATGATCAGTTGTCAAATCAGAAAACAGGGGCAAGCACATCAAGTGGACATTGTTATTTGCATCTGGCATGATTACACCTTTTATAAGATGCATTATATATGCTTGAATGGTGTACATCACCTTCTGCTTAGTGGCAGTACTCAATAAAGTTTCAAAATTTCCCTTCAACCATGATTATAAACTCATAAATTTATCTCCACGATCATCGAGCGAGCGTCGTAGTAAGTGATAGCAAAGCGTCACCAGTTCGGATATTGTATTTACACCTGTGACCGCCCTATCGTCGATTGGGAGCTCAAGTTACAATGTAACATCTTACAGAGTAATGGTGCACTCCCACACGATAAATGAAATGTGCGGTCTCCGGGCGCCATCACTTGACCAAAGTAGATATTAAGTCGCACCTCAAATCAAACATGTGGATCAGTGTCGTTGATCTGAATCCGGATGCCTTCAAGTATGGCATAAGACGTTCATTCGATAGATAACCAGCCCGGACCATTGACATTGTCTCTCAATACTAGGTCCAGACCTTGACCATATTAAATTACCGCAATAGTTAATATTGTCGAAACCATTTTGAAAGGGGGTATTTTGAAAACGAGAGTCGCCACCAACCTTTTTTAAGTGTGATTGGATCACCTTATAAAAATTTTTTGGTCTACGAAATTGTGAGAAAACGGGTTCGGGAGTCGGTTACGTACGAGGAAAAGTTAGCACCCTCGCAACGCCCAAAATTGGTACCAAATTGAATAGTTTTGTCTTAACGTCTAAAGTTTGAAGGAATTTAGAAATAAGATCTCTTTTTTAAAACCGTAATAATTTGAGTTGAAAATCAAGATTCCTTTGCTTCGAAAGAGTACGAACATCACATCCAGCATGATTGGACAAGATATTCCTAAGCTTTCATAATCGAAATCATCTTGTGATTTACAAAATTTATTTAAAAGGATGCTTTTTAGACATTTAGATAAACGAGAAATCGCAACCCAGCATGTTAGGACACTACTTCCCGAATTCCTAAATACCAAAAAAACATTGCCTTAATTTTTTTTAAAATTCTTTTGGATGAAATATAAATTTTAAATGATGTATATAAAATATTACAAGGTATCGATACTAAATAATATAAAATATATGATACATACTTTAACAATTCATGCAAGTATAACATAGAAAATGATAAATAATGACATTCATTTCATAATATGCATCATCATTTCATGCAGATATAACCTTAGAAAACAATGATCATAACGATATAGATTACATAATACATACATAATAATATTTCATGCAAAATATAACATAGAAAACAATGAATATAACAATATAAATTACATAATATATAACAATATTTTATGCAAATATAACTTAAAATAACACAAATAATCAATTTTTGTGCAAATATGATAAACAATAAATAACATAAAAATAACAAATAGTTGGTGAAATAACATTAGCATACTAAAACAATATTAAATAAATACAAAAAGATACAAAAATAATAAACAAAATATGAACATATAAATCAAAAAATAAAGACAAGAAAACAAATACAATTTTAAAAAAAATAGATGCATTATTAGAAAATATTTAAAACAGTGTATAAATGATAAAGGCGAGTTTTTTAGAGATGATTAATATATAAAAAAAACACTACATGATATAATAACTTAATATATAAAAATAATAATGTGTTAAATAGGAACAAAATTTTATAGTAAATTTTAAAAATATTAGATATTAAATATTTAATAACGATATATGTATTATTTAATAATAATTTACAAAATTTTAAATTTTATGCAATTTAATGAATAATAAAATAATATATAGTTTATAATAAAATAAAAATGTAAGGAATAATATATATATATAGGAAAATATATAACATATAATAAAATTTATAAATAAAATGTATAATAATATAAATAATATGATAAATAATATATAAAAAATAATATATATACAATTTGTACATGTAACTAATGTTTATAAAAATAAATAATACATATAGTATTTAAAATAAATTAAATATATATAAAAGGATTAAAATTTAATTTAATTTAAAAATCTAAGGTTAATCACAAATAATAAAGAATTCGAGCCTAATTGAAATGCACACCAAAATCTTAAGGACTCACTGGGCAATTAGTCCTATTCCCAAAACGGCGTCGTTTTCAGAATAGGCTTTATAATGTCCATTGGGACTAAATTGAAATAAATGTAAAAGGTTAAGGCCAATTTAAAATAAAAATAAAAAGAAATTTTAAATTTTAAATTTTAAAATTGTGGAAGGATTAATTGGGCAATTTGCCCATTTACCAAAAACACGCAGATCCTTCTCGGGTCACGGGTCAATGCGCGGATCTTCTATTTGAACGGTGCCATTTTAGTGCTTATTGTACTAAGCAAAAACAACACCGTTTTTATAATACTATATAGGTCATATTTCGGTCAAAAAAATCATTTCTTAAAGCTAAATTAAAAAAAAAACCTAAAATCCTCTGCAGGGGGAAAGAAGGGAAAAACCCTCTGAGCTCCAGCCTCTGGCCTTCATCGCCCATGCGCCGTACGCGCCACCACACATGGCGGTTGGAAGGAGAAAAGCCTCGATTTTCCAGGTGAACCACAGGTAACCTCTTTTCTCTTCTAAATACTGATATTTTTTCAAAGAAACAATTCCTACGCGTAGAACAACAAGAAATAAATCAAAAATGTAATTGAATCACCTTTTCCACAATGAAACTGTTCGTATTTCTCTTGTTTATATGTGTATATCTGTTTTATATCTGTAAAAAGAATATCCCCCTCCCCCCATTACAATGAAATACATTTGGCTTTTTATAGCCCCTATACAAATTTGGTGCATTCTTCTATTCGATTCCTTGCCATATTTGTTGTGTATTTCTTTCTTTTTTTGCAGGTGACGACGAGAAGTCCAACGATTAATCTGGCGCTGATGATGGCGCACTGGCACACCAATTGCGGCGTGAGACAAGGGGTCGCTGACTACGGCGTGACAATTGGGATCTTGCGGCGCGAGTGCTTCTGAAAACCCTAGGGTTTCCTGATTCAGTTTAGGATTTGGGCCTTCCTGGGCTTCGCTGCTTTGGGTCTAGTTTGGGCATATGGGCTAAGGGTCTTAGGTGTAACCGGGTATAGGTTAATGGGTATTTGGGCTATGTAAACGGGCTAACAATTTTAGGTTTTGTAAATGGACTGTAAAACTTTTATTAATTTATTTAATTTTTGTTTCTACTTTCATTTATTTATTTTATGGCCCGGGCAAATTTGGGCTATTACAAATATAATAGAAAATGACACGAAACTTTATAGAGGGACTCGTAAATAACAAATAACAATTTTATTACTAACACATTAATCGTATTTGTTGTGTGATCATTTTTTGTAATCAAATAACTCATTTGGATATTTGCAGTTAAAAAAATTAAAGTTTAAACATTTCCAATCATTAACAAAACACATATATATAATATAAAAGCATGCAAATCAAAAAAATAATAAAAATATCATAATCATATATAGAAAAGCATGCAAAACAGAATAATATCACTTAAACTTTTTTTATTCCTACACATATTAAAAAAATACTAAATTGTTTTATTGAAAAAAAAACATTATCATTACAAAAATAAAATTATTATTTTATTATACATACAAAAAATTCAACTTGCAAGCTCTAAATCATTCAAATAACACTAAATAATAAATTTTCAACACAAAATATATTAAAAATGTAAAAATTTAAATGTTAAAAATCTCAAACAAATTATAATTACATAAAAAGCCTTGAAAATTAGAAAAGAAATTTTAATATTAATTGTGTAAATACAAACAAATATATAATAATTACAAATAAAAATTAGAAAACATCACATATTTTTGGACATACCATTTCAGTATATAATAATTTTCTTTATACTAATTAAGTAAATAAAAAAATAATATTAAAAAAAACAGACAACATATTTGTTGCTTCCTTTCTTCCCAACACAAAATCTACAAAACCAAACTACCAAACTTTTTTTTCAACACAAGAGGGCTTATATATATATGCCTTTAGGGAAAAGAATTAGGGAAATGGGCAGCTGTTTCGGGGGTGAGAAGCACCCCGTGACTGTGCGGTCACGTCCACCACAGGCGATTAGATTTCCAACAGTGGTGCCGCCACTCCTCAGCCCTCCTTCCTTAGGTGTTGCCTGACAACAACCCTCCTGCCCTAAAATTATTTTTTTGAGCCTGTAAATGGCTTGTATTATGCTTGGATTTTTTTTTTCAACTCATATACTGGTGTTGCCATATGCCTACCCTCCTTTTAAATATGTTTTTTTTAATCCATGGCCTAATGTTGGTGAGGAAAAAAATGGTGGTATCGCCACTCCTTCAAGAACAACCCCTCGACACTGTTCATTTCACCTATTTTGGTAAATAATGCCATGGGGATATCATTTTGGTATTTAACTTTTTTTTTTGTATTATCAAGGTAAAAAAGTCGAAGAAATTCTCCTGATTTTGTTTGGCTAGGATTTCTTCAGCTTTTTTACCCTAATAATGCAAAAAAATTAGTTAAATACCAAAATGGTATCCCTATGACATTATTTACCAAAATAAGGTGAAATGAATAGTGCCGAAAGGTGGTGCCTGAAAGAGTGGTAACACCATCATTTTTTTCCCACCAACAATTGCCCATTATTAGGCCATAATTAGATTTAAAAAACATATTTAAATGGTAGAGGGTAGGTATATGGTGGCACCAGTATATGGGTTAAAAATATTGTTAAAAAATATTATCATTAAAAAAATAACATTAAAAATACTAAACTGTTCTATTAAAAAAAACATTATCATTAAAAAAATAGTTTAGTATTTTTATGGTATGTGTAGGAGTAAAAAAAAGTTTTAAGTGATATTATTGTGTTTTGTATGCATTTGTATATATTATTGTGATATTATTTTTTTATTATTGTGATTTGCATGCTTTTGTATTATATTTATGTATTTTGTTAATGAGTGAAAATGTTTAAACTTTATTTTTTGTAAACTACAAATATCCAAATGAGTTCTTTGATTACAAAAAATGATCACACAGCAAATACGATTAATGTGCTAGTAATAAAATTACTATTTGTTATTCACAGGTTCTCTTATAAAGTTCCACGTCATTTTTTATTTAATTGGGATATATTAACTAATGTGGTAATTTAATATGGTCTGAGTCCGTACCACGTATTGAAGGACCATGTCAACAATTCGGGCTATCTACCAAATGAATGTCTTATCCCATACTTGGAGGCATCTGGACTAGGATCAGTGGCATTGATCCATATGTTCGATTTGAGGTACGACTTAATATCTGCTTTGGTCGAGCAGTGGCACATTTCTTTTGTCGTGTAAGGAGTGCACCATCACTCTGGAAGATGTTACATTGTAACTTGGGCTCTCATTCAACGGTAGTGCAGTCACAAGTGTGAGTACAGTGTCTGAACTGGTGGCACTTTGCTATCACTTACCAGGACGCTTGCCCGATGATCATGGAGAAAAATTTATGAGTTTATAATTTTCATTATTGAAGGGAAACTTCAAAACTTTACAAAGTACTGCCACTAAGCGGGAGGTGATGTGCACCTCTCGAGCATATATAATGCATCTGATAAGGGGGTGTACTCATGCCAGATGCAAATAACAAGAAGGCCCACTTGATGTACTTCTCCCTTTTTTTCTGATTTGACAGCTACATGTTCGTATAGTTGGGACTTAGCAGTACTAGCAACATTGTATCATGAGCTTTGTTGGGTGATAAAGTACTGTACCGTGAACATAGGCGGGTGTCTAATATTGCTATAGTCCTGGGTACTTTACAGGATGCTATTTTTGGCATTAGTTAGTCACCAAACACATGTTTTCCCATTTGTGAATAGGTGATAAAATTTAAGCATTACATTAAGAATTTTGTCTTTTTATTTTTATTAAAATTTGTTTTAACAAGTTCAAGTTTTTTGTAGATAGAGTACTTCTTTGAGTATTCGGAGGTCATATACGCTTCCAATTTACTGATAGATGATTGAGACACGTCAGAGATCAGTAAATTTTTTTTAATGTTCATGATATGTAATTATTTAATTTATGTTATTTGACTCGTTTTACTATAACCATGTTGTTGATTGTGCAATTTGTCTAGATGTCATATTTTGTCTCGAATATTGCGATTGTTCTTCCTCCATCTGCTTACATTTACTTATACTTGTGGTGCATTAATGCACCCCTATTGAATTTCTCAACAGTTGAGTGGTACAATGAGGATCAAGTACTGCGATAGTTCTGGTGCATACAAGATATTTCGGATGTTTCACAGAGTTTGAGGGTGTCCAAAAAATTAACAAAATGGGAAACAAGTAAGAGTTGGGCAATAGAGCATCAAGAATATATTGTATTATGGAACAACCAGATAAGGCAGAGACTTAATATGGATTTTGCTTTTGATTTTTATTTGTGGCCCTTGGAGGAGTACCAATGTTGGTACATCGAGAATGAGAAATCATATTTATTTGGTAGGCAATCGATGTTAGTTCATCCAAAAATAGAATGACGTGGGCACTTCTTCCATCGTTTGACACATCCACCCCTTGCACCCGAGCGATCTTATACACAATTTAGAGGGTAGTTCTTATCATCTGAATTTAAGGGTAGATAATTATTTTCGGGCTCATCAAGCTACGCATACCAGTCGAAGATTCCCGTTGAAATCTCTTTCCTTTTAATGCTCCGATTCTCCATCACCCCATGATTATCTCCTAAATTAGCTTTCTCATATAACTCTGAGTGATCCAATGCCCTAAATAGAAATCCTACATTATCTTTCGCTAGGTTTCTAGCGTTGATCTGCAAGGACTCCCTTGACTTCTGTTGTGATCTCCTCTCGACAAGCATCCACAGCCCATACGTTTCTCGCTTTCCCTCTATTTCATCAACAACCATTCTCGTGTCTTTCGACAGTGTATTAGACAACAGTGTTCTAGACGGTGATGTTTCAATCAGTGATGTTTTCTTTTCAATGCTAGAAATAGAGGTTCTATGCTCACAAGCTTCATTCACATGTCCATATCTACCCCAATGTAAGCAAACTGTCAATAAAAATTCATATTCAACTCTTTGGAGCATGCCATTGATTAGGACTTGAGACACCGAAGGTCTTTCTAAGTTATATACACAACCATTCTTGCAAATCGACTTCTTATCCTATTATCAGTATTCATGTCCAATTTTGTGACCTTCCCAATTGTTCCTCCTATTTCCACCAGAACCTGCAATCATGGGAGTCTAACCCACAACATCACCATACTTGAAAAAATTTGTGTTGGATTAAATGCCACTGTCCATGGTTGTACTGTCAGATATTGGTAAAAAATAATCCAAGGTCCTTCAGAGAGTACCTTCTCACAATCAATCTTATTACCAAATCTAATTAGAAAATATCCATTCTCAATATTCATAAGTTGAAACGGTGCTGATAGGTTCTATAAGGCATAGATTTTATTATATAAAATCGAATACCTAATATTCCTTCCAAAAAGTTTAAGGATTAGAGTATTTTCATATCTTTGATAAGTAATTGATGGATTCTATCCGAGAATTCAATGGAGGGAATGCCATTCACAAAAAATTCTAGATATTCCCTTCTCGCAAAACAAAGTCTTCTTCCTCTAATCCATCCCCTACAACAGTGGGTGATTGCCCTACTAGTTTGTCCTTCCATGAGACTATTGGTTTATCCGTCAAATCAACCAGTATGTCTCTACTCAAGCCATCGCCTTCATCCCTAAAACGAACCTTTTTAGGAAACAAACCTTCAACAGAGCAGTCTCCAGAGCCATCATCCTCACAGAGAGAACCTATTAGAATTTAAATTAATAGTATGCTCTTTTTGAACAAAAATTAAAATTTGAAGTTATAAATCTTTGACTTATTATACACTATAAATTATAAATTGATACCATTTAACATATTTATGATAATTTATAAAGATTTAGACCAATAATGCATGATTATAGTCATCAGTGTTCAATTTAAGGATGCATAACTGTTGTGTGTAAATAACTAATGCAATTTTACAAGTGTACACGTCATTCAAGTAATAAAGTGATAAGTAACTATCATCTCCACAGGGACTGAAAATTAGTAAGAGATTGATTAAGTTATTATAATCCTATTAACTATACTAAATAGCAGGAAATACTCTTAAATTTAATAAGATGGTATAATGAATTAATGTAATTTAATGCTAAAAACCGAGACTTGATATGGTAAATAAAATGCAGTAGCAAATTATAGAGAAAAGCAAGAGTAATTCTATTATTGAATGAATAGACTGGAATTATTCAGGTGAAATGTTCATATCAAAATAATGTCATGGCAAAATATTGTCTGATCAATTACTCAGAGAGTTACTACTATAACCTGCCTATATCGATAGCTAGATTTTAAGCTAAAAATCTAAGTTATTGTATGTCTACAGAACTCTGGATTAATAACTACAACGAACGTTCTTCTTTACACAACTTGCAACATCTATGTCTAGAGTGCTACGAATATCCTGTCGAATATTCGCTTGCATCAAACGATTCTAGATCCAATATATTTAACCTTTTCAAAATTAAAAAAAAAATCTATGAACACAACATACAATTAGCTATGTCTAGAGCTTGCATGCATGTATTTAAAATAGACATATATAGAATGAAACAAAGATATAGGCAATCTCAAATCATGACCATTAATGATGATAAACAGCCACCCAAATAACTCCAACCTAGAAAAGATTTAATTCATGGGTAGAAAAGTAAACACCAAATTTAAATCATTCATAAACATTTAAAAAAGTTTGAATCACAGAAATCAATAAAACTAAAGGTAGAACTGTAGGATTTTTCGCTACACTCCAGCTTCTCTTTTATCTTCCGATCATACATGAATCCAAGATAGATGTCTCTTCTCCTTCTTCACGTTTATATTCTGCTCTCTGTAGCTACTACCATTTCTTTCTTTGAAATTCTCCAATGTAATTTTTCTCTGCGTAGAGAGAGGATTGTTGTCACCAGTCTCTTTCTCACACAAATTATCTTCCCTCTTTTCTTCTTCTCTCTCCTTCTTTTATTGGGTATATTCGCCCCACCTTAGCACACTTTTTTCAGTCTTTTTTCAAGTTGAATTTTCTGGTACACGTATAGCTGGTTAAGAATGACGTGGATAAAATGCTGAGTCATCTTTTCGAAATTACAATGGCAAATTTGTTGGCAACCAATTTCACCATTTTTCACGAAAATATTTCACTTCCTTTATTTTCCCTATCCATCTTCTTGCTCTTCCTACCCCTGTATTCACACAAAACCACACTTTTCCTCCCCAAGTGATAAAAGTAACAAATAATGACCATTATATCACAATCCAAGCTTATTTATGCAATGTTCTAAAAATATCCTAAAAATGCAAATGTATTCACTTAATTACAACCAATTAATTCTATTTAAAGGCTTTAAATATAACTCTTTTCAAGAGTTATCAGTAACTTATTTATTTGATCACATTACATTAAATAAAATAATTTGAACCTGATTTTTAACATATAAAATAATTTTTAGCATAATATGTTGATGTTGCTTGGTTGCTTATGGTGTTTCTCAAGTCACATATAAAATAGCATGTGTTATTATCTTTTTAGGGAATGCACTATTGACTTGATATAATACCCATAAGAGTCCAATGTGATTTTTTTTTCCTTTTAGACTTGCAATGTTTCACTTTTACCATTCAGAACATTATAGAAGTACATGCCCTTTTCACAAGTAGATACCGATACGCAACCTTGTTGGTGTCTTCCTGTGCTCATCAATTCTAGTTTATGTCTTGAGATTAAACCTTTGTGAAATTGTACAGGAAGGTTACCTTATCTATGAATGAAACTATAAGTTTAGCTGCAATATAGCACGCTTGAATAAGGTTTTGTAAAAAAGTGTATATGTAAAACTGAAAGTCTTCAAAATCGAGAATAAGGTAATTATTTCAATTTCTTGTTGTATTTTAGAGTTATGTCCTCTGACATTGCTTCATGTTGATCTTCAGGGCTAGGGGATCAAGGCTAGTGAACCAATTCTGAATGGAACATTTGTGTGTGAATATGTTAGGGAGATCTTAGGCGAGCACGAAGCAAACAATAGGCTTACCAAGTTTCAATTTCATTTACAGAGAGCTCTCAAGTTTTACCCAAGAAGTCATCCACCTCCTTGCATGATTCATGCATGAAATCAAGCATGAATCAAGCAACCATCAACTCTTTTCTCCACAATTTATGGTCAGCCAAGCAAAGGAAAAACCTAAGGGATATTCAAGATATTTTTAGTAAACCCTTAGCCATCCCTCAACTATAAATATTACCTCTTACTTTTCATTCATTCATCCCTCACCCCTCTCTCAATCCTCTCATACTTTCCTTTCCCCTCTTCCACACATAAGCTTTCCATTTCTCTACCTCCTTCAGCTAGCATTTTCCTTTAAGGAAAACTACTCTTGGCTGACCGCATTGAGGAGTAGTTTGTGGAGAAGCAGCCGTGAGAATTGGAGGAAGGCTCCACGATTAGTCACCAAACTTATCAAATATTTTCTTATTCCTTTTGCTTCTTCTTAATTATTCAAATATGTTTGCAAATTGTTTTGATGTTTTTCTATCAACACTAATAGTTTAATTTTATTTAGCTAGAATGATTTCATTAATTTGATGAAGTTCATTTGATTCATGATTATGATGTTCTGTACCTCAATCATTCATGCTTTTAATTAAACTCATGCATGTATTTCATTCATTAATATGTGATTGAATGTATTAGAATTAGTTGATCAATCCTAGCAAGATGATGATTAATGGATGTAATAATTGAAAGGTGCATGCTTAATTTAGATCTTAGCCCGATTAAATTAAAGGTTCATAATAACTTGAGAGAGCTCTTGTAACACCCCTTACCCGTATCCAACACCGGAATAGGGTACGAGGCATTACCAAAACACATACACTTGTAAACGTATTTAACCGAGTTATAAAATTTCATCAAAATTAAAACTTTCAAAATAATTAACATGTTTCTATAACTTTTCACAATATATCCTCAAAATATTATAATCATAATAATTAGGGCCTGCGAGACCCGATACATACTCATGCAATTTAATGCTTCATTTCCATTTCATTCAATTCGCAATTTCTCATGCTCATAATTTAAATCATATCACTAGAAATTTCCATTTAATTCACGTACAATTCAATGACATCAAATTCAAAACTAATACGTATTTACCATTTAACTCAATGTTTATTGATTATACCATTCAATAACACATTTATGAAATTCTCAATTTAGCAATGAAAATATCACTTTAGTTTGAATAACAACATCGTCCTGATATAAATACACTACCACTTATCCATTTACTTTAATTCTTTTGGGTCCATTTGTCACTTACCATCCTTAATCAAATTAGGGAACGGTCACGGAAAATTGAGTACTTCACTTTCACTTTGCCATAGTATAACTATGGTCTTACGTATGATCACTTATCACTTGTCCCTGATCAGATAAGTGTAGCCACCTATCACTTTGTTTCTTGATCAGATAAGTGTAGCCACTTATCACTTTGTCTCTTGATCAGATAAGTGTAGCTAAAGCTATCACTTATCACTTTTCACTTGTCACTTGATCAGATAAGTGTAGCCGAAGCTATCACTTATCACTTTGTCACTTGATCAGATAAGTATAGCCGAAGCTATTACTTATCACTTTCCACTTGTCACTTGATCAGATAAGTGTAGCTAAAGCTACCACTTATCACTTTGTCACTTGATCAGAAGTACTCAAATCCGGCGTTCCGCTCAATTTGATCATTTATTCATATATCAGGCTTACCAACATGTGTTAATTCATAAACCATTCATGGTATTATTTCATGCCAAATCATTTACTGAATATACCATACACACATACTATGAAACTTTATTTTCACACATGAGCTTAAACCATGACCAATAATGCACAAAAATAAGCATCATTCATATTTCATCGTTTATGAGTTATAATCAAACATATGACCATTTATACACGAATCATTCATATATTTCCCAATTTTCCTCCTCCTCCTCTCCATTCCACATCCTTAATGTGTATAACACACTTAAACAACATTAACCATAATTTCAATATTCACTAACATGTATATTCAAAGCTGTTTATCTGAGTCAGAGTCACTAAATTATTTTTATCTGGAGCTACAGAGCTCCAAATTAAGATCCGTTAATTTTTCCTGAAACTAGACTCACATATCTTCATACCATAAAATTTTCATAATTTTTGGTTCAGCCAAATAGTACAGTTTATTCTTTAAAGTTTCCCCTGTTTCGCTGTCTGACAGTTCCGACCACTCTTCACTAAAAATTAATTATCTCATTGTACAGAATTCAGATGATGTTTTAGCTTGTTTCTTATAAAAATAGACTCATTAAGGATTCTAACCATATAAACTATAACTCATAGTCATTTTTGTACAATTTTTAATGATTTTCCAAAGTCAGAACAGGGGAACCTGAATTCATTCTGACCTTGTCTCACAAAATCTATTATATCTCATGATTTACAATTCCATTGCTCACATCATTTCTTTTATAAGAAACTAGACTCAATAAGCTTTAGTTTCATATTTTATTCATCCTCTAATTCAATCTCTACAATTTTTGGTGATTTTTCAAAGTTACACTACTGCTGCTGTCCAAAACTGCTTTAGTGCAAAATGTTGATTTCCATTTTGCCCCAAATTTCACAGTTTATACAATTCGGTCATTTCTCAATTAACCCCTCAATTAATCTAATTTTCTCAATTAGTACTTTACTAGACATTATAAGTTGTTACACAACTATTGAAATTCAGAATTTCCACATATAACTCTATCTTCAAACTCTTTTACTATTAGGTCCCAAACATTCACTTTCTATTCAATTCTTTCAATAAAATCAGCATATGAACAATTTAAAGCTCTAATTTCATGCTAAATCATCATATACTTCCAGCACATATTCATATCAACTTTCAACTTCTTTCATGAAATCAAAAACTAATGGATTTAACAAGTGGGCCTAGTTGTAAAAGTCATAAAAATACAAAAATTTCAAGAAATAGTCAAGAATTGAACTTACTTGTAATAAAAATATGAAGAACCAGCTTGAAGAAGCCCTTCCATGGTGTTTTAGCTGATGAGAATTCAGAAAAATGAAGAGAAATCTGGATAATTCCACTTGGGTCCTAACTTTATTAAGCAAAATTTGCAATTTTCCAATTTTGCCCTTAATTCTCCTTACTTTCTTGCTGATTTCATGCCTCTGCCGTCCAGCCCAAATAGACCTTGGGTCTATTTGCCTTTTAAGCCCTCTTCCTTTTATCATTTAAGCTATTTAATCATTTCCCAAAATTTTGCATTTGTTACAATTTAGTCCTTTTTGTTCAATTAATTATCGGAACTTTAAAATTTCTTAACGAAACTTTAATACTAACTTTTTAACACTCCATAAATATTTATAAAAATATTTATGGCTCAGTTTAAAATCCCCGAGGTCTTGATACCTCATTTCGATTCTAATTATTTTAATATTTATTTCTAGTGCACTATTCACTATTTCAAAAATTTTCCTAACTTCATATTTAACTTATACTTACTAAATTAATAATATTTTCTACCCATTTGTCGAATTTAGTGATCTCGAATCACCGTTCCGACACCTCTGAAAATTCAAGCCATTACATTTTTTTTTCGTCGGATTTGTGGTCCCGAAACCACTGTTTCGACTAAGCCTAAAATCGGGCTATTACAGCTCTATTACCTTGCATAACTTTTATATTTGTGTGATTAAATTGTTTCAAACCTAATATGTCCCTGTTACTTCACATAAACTCTAAGAAACCCTTAGTTAAATGTAATCATGGTACTATGCATGTTTTTTTAAGTATAAGATTTCAGAAGAACTTATAACTGGTTTCAAGTTAATGAAAGATCAAGTTGCCATAGAATATTTTCCAGAACATTGTCAAACACGATGAAAAATAAATTGAGTCAAATATTGTAATTGTTTTAGCTCATTCATATTATTATTGTTGAAGCTTGTGAATTTACTGCTAAACCATCACCTTGCATTACATTTCATCTCATTTACATTTAGGTTAATTTAATTTAATTTTAACATCTATCACTCAAATTATTGTGTTTCCTTTACCAACTTGTAAATTCTTAATTTTACAATATTTGATTAATAGATACAGTCCTTATGGAGATGATAACTCTTTTAATTACTTATTACTTGATAACGACTGCGTACACTTGCACAGACCGACGCGTTACAAGTATCTGACAAATTTTTTTCCCTTTTTATGGTCTATCGCAGTTCTTAGGTATCTAGCTTAGACTAGGAATGTTAGAAAGTGTTTTTTTTTCTTTTTAATGCATGAATTGCCTCTTTTTGGTAGTTTACCTTTTTTGTGACATTTTCTAATCTCTGTAGTTTGCTCTCTGTTGTATAAAGTTTGAACAATTTTTCCTACTATGCCTTATCTTCGTTAAGTTACTTAAATACTCAATCATGATATCCATACATTTAGTAAAATAAACAAAACTGTCATATGTAGTTCCTTCAAGTGAGTCATAAGCAAATTTTCTCGAGAACTAAACAAAAACATAGATATAATTAAACCCCCAAAACAAATAAAATCCACCAAATCTGATGTTTAGAAGCTCAATTCCCCTTTCTAAATCACAAAGAACACAAAAGGAAGCCCATAACTGAATGCGACTAAGCTTGCCATTCCTGTGTAAGAATTAAACTCGGAAGCTGAAAGTTCATGACATGAAAGCAAATGGAAAAAGTTTAAATTACTTTTTGGATCTGAACTTGGTTGTTTTTTCAGATTAGGATCTGAATTTTTTTTTATTTAAGTTAGACCTTGAACTAGGCAATTGTTCCCACATTGGGCATTAAATTATTTTCCAAGTTAATCCTTGAAATTTTCTTGAAACGCTAAAGTTAGTCCCCAGTATGAAAACAATTGTCAAGTTTAAACCTAATATGAGAACAAATTCCAAGTTCGAGGACTAACTTAGAAAAAAAATTTCAAGCCCCAATGTAGGAATAATTGTCTAGTTCATGCCCTAATGTGGGAACAATTGTCAAGTTCAAGGACTAACTTGGACAAAAAAAATGTTTAAGCCACAATGTGAGAACAATTGTTTAGTTCGGGCCCTAATATGGGAACAATTGCCAAGCTCAAGGACTAACTTGGATAAAAAAAATTCTAAGCCCCAATGTAGAAACAATTGCCTAGTTCAGGCTTTAATGTAACATCTTGATTTTGGGCTTCGTCGGAATAGTGGTTTTTGGACCACAAATCTGATGAGGAAAATTTCATTTTTATTATATTTTTATGGTCTACGGTTTCACAAAATGATTTTTTGAAAATTTCGTTTGAAAATTTCGACGTTTGGGCACTCAATTTAGTAAAAAGGACTAAATTGTAAAATGTGTAAAAGTTGAGTTCTACATGTTAAAGGCATCAAATTGTTATGAAATTTTAAATGGGAGGTCCTTAAATGATAATTAAACCATTGTATAACTTGTTGGACAAAAATGGCCTTGATTGGGTAAAATTTGAAAGAATAGTAAAAAGGGCATTTTGGTCATTTAGGGGTAAAATGAATTAAAAGACAAATTTTAAACTCCAAATGTGTCCCTTTCTTCTTGCTACAGCAGAATGTACCAAGAGCAGCCATGGTTAGGGTTTGGCCAAGCTTCCAAGCTTAATAGTAAGTGATTCCGAGCTCCGTTTTTAATGTTCTATGTATTTTTGAAATCCTGGTAATATGATCTGCTCATTTCTACCATTATTTTGAGCTAGGATTTATGTTTAAAAATTTACCCATGAATGATATACTTGTATTTTGATGTTTAATGGTAGAATATGAACCTTGAAATCGTGTTAAACAACTTTGCTAAGCAATTTTACGTGAAAACGAGTAAAACGGTATAACCGGTAAAAATACCTAATGTTCATAAGTACATGTTAGAGTGAGAATTTGATGTTGCCATAGAAGGGAAAAATGATCAGCGTGTCATAAAACATAAGAAAATAGGAATAAGTTTAATTTTAGAACCTTGAGGCAAAAGTGCAAATATGCAAAAGTTTAAGGGTCAAAATGAAAATTTGTAAAAATATGATTTTTAGACCCATATGAATAGTGTGACTAGTTAGTAGGCTAAATGTGATATTATAGATCAAGGAAATCGAGATTTGAGCTTAAATCAGGAAAATACAAGGTTATGGACTAGAATGGTAAATTGCCATTTCTGGATCAGAGGTAAGTTTGTACGTAAATAATTTATCAATTCTTTTTATTTTATTATATTTTGTTATCATATGAAATGTGGCTGCCTATAGAATGATTATTTTTTTTGTAAATTGCAAATTGAAAAAGGACTATGAATAAATTGTAACATGTTGGAAAGTGAGGAATTTCCCGGTTGAGCCTTCGGAATAGAAACGATACGAATGATCTATTGTGAGGTCACGTGTGTAGTACTAAGTGCAGGCTACTACGTGTACCGGATAATTGGTCGCATGTGTAGTACTAAGTGCAGGCTACTATGCGTACCTGACAACTTCGATCACGTGTGTAGTACTAAGTGCAGGATACTACGTGTACCGAATAATTGGTCGCATGTGTAGTACTAAGTGCAGGCTACTATGTGTACCAGATAGCTTTGGCTACAAGTGCGAAAATATGTGCAGGCAACTGAGTATCAGTTATTATTCCGAAGAGTTCAACAGGAAAATCGCTTAAGTAAAAATACATGTGAACATGATTATATGATGAATAAGTGCAAGTATATGTTTAAGAAAATTTTGAGCAATATGCTCGATATTTGAGTGAACTTCGATAAGACAAAATGGGTTACGTGAAATTATGTAAGAGTGAATTTTAGTAGTAAAATAGTATTGGACAGCAGCAGTTGTGTGACTTTGAAAATTCACCAAAAATTGTGTACGTTGAATTAAATTTCAAATAAATTATATAATTAAAGCTTAATGAGTCTATTTTCATGTAAAAGAAACAAAGGGAGCAAAAGAGTTGTATATTATGTGATATTCTAATTTTCGTGAGACAGTGTCAGAATGAATTTGAGATCCCCTGTTCTGACTTGGAAAAATTGTTAAAAATTGTAGAAAAATAATTATGGGTTATAATTTATATTCTTAGAATCTTTGATGAGTCTAATTTTAATAGAAACAAACGGAAACATTATCCGTGTAACGTCCCCTAACCTCATACCGTCGCCGGAACAGGGTTACGAGACATTACCAGCCAGTACAGTACAATACAGACATTAATTAAATATAAACGTTTAGACTCATCATAATTTTAAGATGTCGTCCCTTTAATAGGCCCTCACGGTCTAATATGAACAGTAAAATCAATTCGAAACTAATTTTGAATTACAACGAATTTTTCTTTCAAATTTCAAATTCATACTATATACAATTGCCAACCATAATTTACTTATTTTATCAATACTTTCACAACCTAAATGACTCTCATAAGACATCCTAGGTACATGCCATTACCAATACTCAACATACTTTACCTCATTTAATTTGGGATCGGCCTGGGATGCTGATTCAGCGGTCTAACCTTAACCTGCACACGGAAACAAACCGTACGCTGAGTATACACTCAGTGGTATTTCTATAATCCGAACACTTAAACAATTATAAAACATATTAATTTTTATATATTGAACTATTCAAACTCAATGAGTATTCAAACATTCACTTTCCAACCAATGTCTTGGTCTACTTTAAATTCAAAATCATTTATTATTTTTCAATAGCAATTAATCAATCAGTAATATTCATTAACAACCAGTCAATCAGAACGATTATTTATTCAATAACAGTCAGTTATTCGGTAACAATCAATTATTCAGGAATAATCAGTTATTCAGTAACAATTAAATTATTCAGTAACAGTCGATCTTTCCAGTTCCTTTATTTACCCCTATTAACATGACTCGGACTCAGACGGATACACGGATCCAACCAACACACCAGTACGGCACATAGTGCCTCATCAGCCGAAGCCGAAACAGTAACAGTAATAGTAGCAATACGGTACACAGAGTACCTCATCGGAACAAATCCGGAACAGTAACAGTACAGTACACAGAGTAACTCATCGGAACAAATCCGAAACAGTAACAGTAACAATATCCAACACACAAAGTGCCGAATCGGTAACAGTAACGGTAACAGTAACAGTAGTCAGCACATAAGTGCCTGATCAGTAAGTCGGCAAAAACCCGTACTCTTTCATATCCTATGGCATGCCAACTATATCCGACTAGCCCGACTAGTTAATAGGGTATTTAATTCACTTTTCAGTTTTCAATTAATTCATATTTTAATTAATTAATTATATATTTTTTCAATTCAATATAATTCCATTCACTTTTCACTAATAAATATTCAATTTCAAAATAAACACATGTTCATAATTATTTCACCACATTTTCAAATCAAATCATTTAAAAAAAAACACAATACCAATAATTCATACTTTAATTATTTACCATAGCATTCAATTAAAATACAACAATTATTAATTAAATTCACCCTTCAATTTCAATCAATATTCATTTTATTTCAAATAATTTAATCAATGCACCTACCATACATAATAAATAATAAATTCAATAATTAAATATTAAGTTCGGGTTATAGAAATACAAACCGTAATTTTCGAGCTAACTCCCGTTGACTTTGTCTTGTCCTTTCTTAGCCGAGATTTCCGGTACCACATTGACTACGAAATTAATACAATTCATAATCATTAATACATTACTAATTTATATCTTGAGTTAAAGAATTCTAAATTAAGATCCGCTAATATTTCCTGAAACTAGACTCACAAATCTTCTTACCATAAAATTTTCAGAATTTTTGGTTTAGCCATTAAGTACAGTTTATTCTTTAAATTCACCCCTATTCTGCTGTCTGACAGTTTCGACCCTTCTTCACTAAAAATTAATTATCTCACAGTACAGAACTCGGATAATATTCCCGTTGATTTCTCCTAAAAATAGACTCATTAGAGATTCTAAACACATAACTTTAAGCCTCTAATTATTTTTCTCCAATTTTTGGTGATTTTACAAAGTCAGAACAGAGGAAACCAAATTCATTCTGACCTTGTCTCACAAAATTCATTATATCTCATAATTTACAATTCAATTTCTTATACCGTTTCTTCTATAAGAAACTAGACTCAATAATATTTAATTCTATATTTTATTCATCCTCTAATTCAATTTCTACAATTTTTGGTGATTTTTTAAACTTAGACTACTGCTGCTGTCCAAAATAGTCTTAGTGCAAAATGTTGATTTTCTACTTCTAATTTCAATTTAATCCTAACTAAATTCACTTACTTTTCTATCTTAATTCATACTTTATTTCTAATCAATTTTTAACCAAACTTAGACATAATTATCTATTTTTCATCATAAAACCATAATTTCAAAAATTCTTTCAATTTAGTCCTTAAAGCATAAAACTTATGAATCACTTTACAATTCAATCCTTATTTCATTTCTAACTTGAATTTCTACCAATTTAGCCCTTAATTCATCATTTTACTCAACATGAACATTATCTAGAAATCTAATAACTTTCAAAATATCAACTTAATTTCATCAAAATCTTGTTCCAAAGCTTCAAAAACATCAAAATTAAGTAAAAAGGGCTAAATTGACTTACCAATTAAACTTTCAAACCTTGAAATGTAAAATTTCCCATTTCTCCCTTTCTTTTTTTTCTTTCCTTCCTTGCTCTCTGTTTCGTTTCATTCTGTTTCCTTTCTATATTTTTTTTCCTTTCTTTTTCTTTTGTTTTACTTTATATATATATATATAATATGTTAACTTAATAAATATCTAATTAATATCAAATATTTATTTTACATTTGTATCCATTTATTATTCACACACTTGTCATAATTTAATATATTTATTACATAAAAATATTATAATATAAATTTTAATTAATAAATATCTTTTATAAATAATAAATATCTACTAATAATTAAATATACATATTACAAATGTATGTATTCAATTTATTACACATGTATTTTATAATTACCTCACATTTGTCACTATTTTAATTTATTTCATAATATAATATAATATTAATATTAATTAATAATTATACCAATAATTTAGTATTTAAATAAATATCTATTTATTATCAAATACTTGTATTACAAATGTGTATATTTTTATTTATACACTTATATCAAATCATTTTCATACACTTGTCTTTCTTTTATTTATTTATCATATAATATCAATTTAATAATAATAAATACATTAATACTTACTTAAATAATAAGTAAATAATACATGTATTACAAATGTATGTACATTATTTATCACACATGTATTTTATTTTTATCACACACTTGGCACTCACTTTGGCTTATTTCTTTATTTAATCCCCTCAATTTTCTTTATTCTATAATTAAACTTTCTCACTTCATTCAATTTAATCATTTTATCCATTTATCCTTAATTAAGCTAAATTTACTTCATTAAACTCTAATTAACCACTCGACTAACTTCATAAATATTTTTAATAATTATTTACTAATCCATTTTTTCAGAAACGGAGACCCGAAAATACATTTTTCTGATAACCTTAAAATTCGGGTCGTTACAATCCGAGTCTCGTACTATGAGATAAATAAATTTTAGTGAAGAAAGGTCGAAGCTGTCAAACAGCGAAACAAGGGAGACTTTGAATAATAAACTGTACTTATTGGCTGGACCAAAAATTCTAAAAATTTTATGGTGAAAAGATATATGAATCTAGTTTCTGGGAAAATTTACAGATCTTAATTTGGAGTTCCGTAACTCCAGATATAAATGATTTATTGACTGTGACTCAAGAAAGCAGCTTAACCAGAACATGTGTAAATGTACAATTGGGTTAGTTTTACTATGGAAAGCATGTTAGTAAATTACTTATTATTATTTCATGCGAGCTTACTAAGCGTAAAGCTTACCCCCTTCTTTCCATTTCTTTTAGTGTTGTCAGGTTAGCTCAGGGTTGGAGATCGTCGAAGGCAGCATCACACTATCAAGCCAACACCTTGACAGTATAAACACATATGCTAGAATTATCAAGTGAGTGGCATGTATAGGGGCCTAGTTTTATAACATGTGTTATTATAATTTGGCCAAATATATTGGTCTTAGTGAGCTAATGATTCTGACTTATAAATCTAACTATTTATGTTATGTTTGATATTGGTGATGTGCATATGCTTGTTTGCCATGCATGGTTGGTAATATGTTATGTGTTGTTGTGAATGTTTAAGTCCGTTAACGCCTCAAACTCTGTCCCGATATTGAATACAGGTGAGGGGTGTTACACTTAATGTAGGAAAAATTGCCAAGTTCAAGAACTAATTTGGACATAAAAAAATATTATCAATTTTATAGCCTAACTTGCACAAAAAGAAATTCAGCTACCAACATGAGAATGGTTAGTGGAAGCTCAAAAAATGATTTAAGCAAGTAGAAAACAAAACTAGTTCTAGTGTCACTCACCATATGCAACAACACCTCTTCCAACAGTTTCCCTCTTCTTTCTTTGCTTAAGATCCACTGATTCTGATAAACATACCAAATGCAAAACCATGGAGATTATAACCAACAAACTCCCTGTTTTCTCCCTAACAACTCTCTCAGCCAAATCTAATAACCACAATCCAGCTATCTTTCTTACATAACCTTCAACCACAACCTTAATAAACAACAATACTCCAAGACACAGTGCCACTTTTGCAACATGTTTGATATACCCTTTTGCTGAGATTCTCCAATTTAATAGATTGACGATACAAGCACAAGCATAGAGGGGAAACCAGAAGTACCAATCTATGGAAGAAATTATCAGATATTAATACAAAAACCCAATATTATCAAAACATTAAAAAAAAAACAAACAATAAAACTTGAAGTATACCAGGGTCATTTAATTGAACTGATGAAGAAAAACCAAACATGATTGCCATTAGCAGAGAGCAGCAGGTGAAAAGATTTCTGGGTTTTGCCATTTTATTAGGTTGAACATGAAAAACTAATTTAATTATTATGATATATGTGTATATTAATAAAGTTAAGATATAGGTCAACCCTTTCTGGCAGCTGATTTTCCCTAATATATATATATTTTCCTCCCATCATCAATGCACCAACTTTAATAAAATTGCAAATCTTCTTGTTTTAGAGGATATGTTTATTGGGGGTATTTCAAGCATCAATATACCAAAACCTAAACATGTTTGATAATCTTAATTTTTAAGCTTCTAACAATTAAAATTGTTTGTTGTTGATGGGCGGGAGCTTTCGAGGAGAAAATCAGGTTTATTGGGCAGTCATGAGATGCTAGCTTTCAGTAAAATACGATATACAAAACCTCTTATTAGGGGACAACATATTTAGAAGATTAAGTAGTTGTTTGACTGGACACTATTCTAGTTTTTAATAGAAGAGATGACAAAATTTTAATAAAAATGACGAATTTATTCTTTAATCTGACCTATAATAATTGATTTACCTATTTTTTAGTAGAAAAGATAAAATACAAAGTATGAAAGATAAAATCTCTACGAAAAGATAATATTTTCCGTTATTGAAAAACCAATTAATTATCCAATATACGAAATTTTAAAAACTTCTTTCAAAAAATTTCAACTCTCACTAATTTCAAATTTCATCTCTAAAATGTAGCCTAAAATAAAGAAACAAGGAAAGGGATCATTGACCACATAGTCAAGGGGTTGGGTTTGGGGTGACAAAAGTTACGAAAAACAAAACTAAGACATGTAGCAGCTAAGTATAAGAGTTAGTTGTTGAGTGTTTTCATAATCAATTTACACACAGAAAGGTTCGTGGTATGAGACGTTTCCTCGATCTCTATAATTGACTTATCAATTGAAAGAGAAAATTTGTTATCCAAGATCAATTCGAAGCTGAAATCAAAACCAAATCTGAAACTAGAGCGTCGTCCATACAGTTTATTCAATTTTAATTAATTTCGTTTTCATTTTTATTTATTTTTTATTATTTAATTATTTTTCAGATTTAATCTCTTTTTATTTCGTATAGGTTGACATGCTTCGTGAGCAAAGAAGCGATACATTTTGGTTGTAAGAAAATACAAAATTAGATAAATTAATTTATGTGGGATTGACCTATTTTATATAATGCAAATTTAATTTCGATTTTAGAATAATTTGCTTGAAAGTTTTTGTTTAATTTATTTTATTTGTGATCTTTTATCTGGGGAAAATTCAAACTGTATTTTTATTTTTTTATTTATATGACTATTAAGTAAATATTTTTTTTATTTTAAAATATTATTTTTGAATTTAATAAATTTTTTTAGTAATTTTAATAATTAAACATAAAATTTTAAAAACCAAAAAAAAAGGAAAAAAAAAACTTTTTGGAAATTAAGGCAATATGTTATAAATTAAAAAGTACAATATAATGCTGTGATAGATACCACATCAGATTTTTATTATTATGAACAAATGAAAAAACAACAGTTTGAGGATTTAATTTCTTCAAATTAAAGAATAGGGTCTTGTTTGACTATTTCATTATATTTTGAGGGCTTATTTTAGTATTATTCCTTTATAATAATTTAATTTTTTTTATTTATGCTTATGTTACGATTAATTCGACAGTACTTTGTAAAAGTTATAGATTTAGTTTTTATATTTTTATTTGATCAATGTTAATTTCTGTATTTTTCATATTAATCACTTTTAGTCATTGTACTTTATAAAATTTAAAATTTAGTCTTGACTCAAACGATAATTATTAAATCTGTTTACTTAAATTCAATTTTAGTTTATACTAAGTGTGCAATTATAGATTTAATCAATTTTCTCCAATTGAATCATTCTAAATTTTTATATATATTTTTATTTTTAACGCAAATGATAGTGGTTAATCTATTAATTAGATTTTTGGTAAATAATATTTGAAAATAATAAGCTAACATGAGATTACTCGTATGATAATATGTTTGGAATATTAGATTTTAGAAATAGCAGAACTTTTACATAATAAATTTAATAGTTACTGTCTGTTGAGGACTGAAATTTGAAATTTTAAAAAATACAGGGATTAAAAATTCAAATACACAAATTTTACAAACTACAGAGGCTAATAGCAGAATTTAACTGAAAATAAAATAATGACAATAATCTCTTCCCTTTTACTGAGTATATATACAGAAAAGATCTACTTGAACCATTTTTCTTTCATTTCTGTTTGCCTTCCCAATTCCTTTTCATTCTCCCGCCAGGAAACCTTATATTATATGAATATTTGATTATTTTTCTTAATCTTTTCCGTATATTTTTGTTTGTCTTTCTTATGGGATTGATTTTTATCATTATTTCAATTTCCATCGTCTGGGTAGCTTCTCTTTGGAAGATTTTCTTCTCCCATTCAAAACCCACATTTTTAAATGAAGGTAACTCCATTTTTTTTTTCAGATTTCTTTTACCTGTTGGTTTTGTTTCAATTAATATTTATTTACCCATTGAAACTAGGTACACCTTTGCACAAAAAAAATGTCTTGCTGGTTGTTGCGCACCCTGATGATGAGTCCATGTAAGTTTCTGAAGAAAGCTCTTTAATTTTCGATTTTTAGAACGAATTGACCTCTCGTTTGTTGTTGCACTACTGATTTTTTATGCTTTTGTTTTCTGTAATGTGTAAGCTATTAAAACTAAAATCATAATGATCGCAAAATGATTGAATGACTAAATCGTCACAGAATAAGTGACTAGTAAAGAACACTTGAAGAAGAAGGGGTAATTGCGAGAAGAGAGAAGAAGATGGAGATCAGAAACAAAGGAGAATTTAGAGAGAAAAGATAAATTTTGATAATTTTCATTCATGAGGAAATGTGAATCATCTGGTACATATATGTACACACACACACATATATATATATATATGCGAATAGACAGGTGTCTTCTACTGATTCTACAATTTAATATAGTAGGACGGCATTTTAGTTCTAGCATTTTGTCGAACAATTTCTGGGCAGAATTGATCATGCCAACTTTGCTGTAAAATACCATCAGGCAATTTAGTGAGCCTTTCAAGGAATTATCATTGTGCCATTTTCGGTGTTGAAAGATGTCATCAATCAATGAGATATAATTTGCCAATCAGAGGCGGTGAACGATTTTGGTGTAGACTAGTGTGTAGTAATTGGAAAATTTTGTTGGATTCAGTTGGCTTCTTGAATTTGTTGGCAAGCTTTTGAAGCTTACTCACTTTAGCTATGAATTTGGAGGAAGTTATTGTGGGGATGGTGGAATTGGTAGTAAAATCATAGGTGGATTCACTAGTATTGAATGGTTTAACATCAGCTATGGGAGGTAGGTCATCATTCTCTAACTTAATTTTGGACAACAAACCAATTTGTTTATGGTTTGAGTACTTACCATGGTCATCAATAACAATATGGTTCTGGTCATCCTTTTTAGCCCGGTCTTGAGGCATAAACGTTAGATGCACACTACAAATTTCTGCCTGTGTTTGAGTCATAAAACCAGCTGACCAAGCTTCTAGGTAAATCATTACTCAGCTTTGATACCATGTTGCAGTATTCATGATGAAGTAGAGGTTGTTTAGTGATGACAATCTCGAATTTGGCAGCAACTTCATCTCCGGCTTGCACATTTACCTCGTTTATCTCAGTTTTTGGTGTACTAGTTGTGCTGATCACCTCCACAGTTTCAGATTGACCTTGAACTTTCTTTCTTTGAGTTAAAAGTTCAAACAGTTTCATGATATATCTTTTGTTCTCGGCTAGTTTGGCATCAATGCTTCGCTTTTGCTCTTCCCACAGCTTAGGAGGTGTAGCTTTTGAAGCTTGTAAAGCTTCCATCTGAAGCTGAAGATTATGAACCTGTTCCTCCAAAGAATCTAGGCTAATATCTCCAGTCATTTCTTGGTTTTTTCTTGTGTGCACTTGTTTGAGTGGAATCAATGTGGCTCTGATTACCAGTTGTCACAGAATAAGTGACTAGTAAAGAACACTTGAAGAAGAAGAGGTAACTGAGAGGAGGGAAGAAGATAGAGACCAGAAAAAGAGGAGAGTTTAGAGATGAAACATAAATTTTGATAATTTTCATTCATGAGAAAATGTGAATCATCTGGTATATATATATTTGCAAATAGACAGGTGTCTTCTACAGAATCTAGAAGCTAGACAACTACACAATTATTTAGACTAAGCTGATAAGCAATTAACAGCTCAGCCATAACATTTCTGATATTTCAATTTGTCTGCTCCTGGCTCAAGCTCTATACTCAGCTCCTACTTATCCATCTTTTTAGCTCGTGGCTTAGGCGCTAGCTCTCTTATAGCTTTATTCTTAAGTTGTTTCCATGCACTGCCCTGCCTTGTTGCCTTTCTACCAATTGATTTCATGACATAAATGTACTATATTAATTAGTATAAGATTTATTTATTCGACGTTTTCAATTTTCTATAAATATCAGTAGTTGCATTTGTCTCCGAGTACACTTTAGGTTTTTTCAATTATAAATTGTTTATTCTATGGATGAGAATGGATTTTTTATTGAATTTATTGATAAAATCAGTAGTTAGTACAATTTCTTTTGTAAATGATTGATTTGGTGTAATTTATTTACCCTTGACCTTTTTGTGATTCAAGTGACAGCTTTGCTCCTGCAGTTCTGTCTTTGGTTCTAAGGTTTCAGTTGTGAATGTTATTTGAATCAATTTAATATAGTAGTATGGTATTTTTGTGTTCTGTTGCAGGTTCTTTTCACCTACAATAAACTACTTGACTTCAAAAGGGCACAATCTTTACCTATTATGCTTGTCTATTGGTATTGCATTTTCATCCTCAAGTGTTCTGATTATTTTACTTTTTTAATATTTCTTGCATCTAGAAATCTTTTCTTCTGAATCTTTTTCACTTCAAATGATGTGAGCCTTCATCTCTGAGTAGGTAAATGTCTAATGTAGTCAAGAACCGAGATTTTGAGTTTTTCCTTTCTATGTCAGCAAATGTTTGATGTAATCAAGAACTGAGGTTTTTGAGTTTTCCTTAGTATGTATCTGCATTAAGATTCTCCTTTTTGGTTGAAGGTCTTACATGAAGGGGGAAACTATAGGATCCTTGGCACTTAACTGCAAAAGAATTATGGAGTGTATTGACAATAAAAATGTCTTTTATTTTCTAATGGCTGCTCTAAAACCATAAGCTAACTAAAGTAGGGTTAAGTTGTTATCAATCTCTTTCACCAAATGCTTTGTTCATTGTGGATTCGGAGTTTTAATTAGACAATAATAATGTAATGTAGACAGCTCATTATCTTAGGATATGTATCAACAATAATGTAATCTACTTCAGGGGGAGATTGTATTTTCATCTCCTTTCTTTGGTTTGAATCCATTTTCCTATGCCAAGTGGGTAATTTTGTGTATTACCAATAATCTGTCTAGCTACCATCCATGTCTCTAAAAAGCCAAGGCATACGGTACGGGTCAAAAACAAAACCTTGTCATGTGTTCTAAAAATAGTGTCCTTCTTTCCCCTTCCATGTAATTATGTGAATAAATTTGCTGTTATTGTTACTTCATTTTCTTTGTGCAGGTAACGCAGATGGCATGGGAAGCAGTAGAAAAGATGAGCTTTATCGTGCTTGTGTAGTTCACAAGGTGCTCTTATTATCCTATAAAGCATAGATGGGGTCTAACTGCTTAAGTAATCCATTTATTCTAATGCCTACAACAACCTGATCTTGGGTTTCTCTAGCTACAAGATATCCTTGCATCTCTTGACATATATTCTATTTTGAACTTTATCTACCTACTATACTGTGCTTTTAGCTGTTTTAAATTTATAAATGCAGATTCAACTTCAACAAGTGAACGTTTTGGACCACCCAGAATTGCAGGTTATACTATTAAGTCTCTTTATTTTAGGTTTTATGGATTCTGAATCACTCTGTTCATTATTTGGCATGTTTGATGCTGGGAAACTGATGTGTTTTCATCTGTAGTGAAAACTGCAAAACTTGTTTGGCTGGATATAGCTCCAGGATTACCTAATCTTCGATCTGCTGTTAATTGATAAAATGAGTTAAGAGGAGTTTATAATTTGATTTTTTCCATACCAGGATGGTTTTGGTCAAGTCTGGAACCATGGTTTAGTGGCACAGATCATAGAAGAGGAGGTTTACAGTCATGTGATTGATGTGGTATATTCTTAGCTCTGTTGTTTATTTGGCCTACATGCTTGGTTGCTTTAATTCATTTAAGATGATTTCCCTCTATATCACTGTATAAAATTTCCAAGTTAGGCTAAGAGATTCTTGTATTTGGGAATGGTGAGCAATACACATTTTGAAGAGATAATTTTCTGCAACTTTTTTTTGGCTCAGCAATAGTTTTCTGTTACTGCACTTGTTTATTAAGATCTTTCATTTCCTATTTCTCTTATTCCTGCTTCTATTTGTTCTTTAGATTATTACATTTGATAGCTATGGTGTTTCGGGTCATTGCAACCATGGTGATGTGCATTATGGGGTACGGTAAGTTATATTATATTTTTCAACTCAATTGCACAGAAGTAATGTTTTAAATGTTGCCTCATAGCATGTGGCATTACCATAAATTAAAATGTACTGGTGTTTTCATGCAACCATTCAATGCTGTAAGCTCTTAATTACATGGGCCTAAGATTTATTCTTCCTCTTGTGATCTCTAGAATAGTACTTCTACCATTTCTAGATGGAGTCTATGTGCCATATCTTGCTTTAGAAACTCACCATTTTGTCGTTTTTCTTTTTTTTTAAAAAAAAATTGAAAAGAAAAAAGGATATTGTGATATGACCTACGCTGTCTAGATATGATGAAGTTGCATTTATAATCCAAGTAGGAGAATTTTGAAGATAGTTTAGTAAAACTTCGTGAGACCGGTGTAATTGCATACGAGCACTTTGGAGTTTGGACCCTCTTGATCAGTGTCTTGCATGAAATCGATGAGATGGAAAATAGTCTGCCTTGCAAGAAATAAATTAGTGCTGAATAAAAGATTGTGCCATCTAGAATGCTGTAAAAATGATTTTGAACATATGAAAGATATTAGAATCCTAAGAGTTCATCAAGCTGCCCTTTTAAATGAAGAATAGTGGGCTATTTGTAATACCTGGGGTTCGCCTCTCTATGAAGAGGGAAATTTCATGTTTTGGAATGACCAAAAAGAAACCATACAAAAATTAAGGTGTTCGAGATGTATGGAAGCATGGGAAATGTTAATTTGTTGTTTTAGGTAGTAATATAAAAAGTCGGCAGGTAATGGGAGCCTGAAGGTCCTTGGCTTTCTCCTCCACCCTCCTCCCCCTCGACACCCCCCCCCCCAAAAAAAAAAAAAGAAAAGAAAAATGAAACATTAGCATGTGTATTTGTTTACATGTAAATTTATGTTGAATTGATTTAAATTGGTCCCAAGCTAAATTTATTTTAACTTTATTAAAAAAAAAAGAACATGATCTTTTAGTGTTATAGTATAACTTAATCATTGATTTAGATCACATTGCTATTTGCGTATATAAACTCCTAAAATCACAATATTGTCACAAGTAACAATTCAGTTGTACTATCTGCATAATTGCATGTACTTGATAAAATTCTGTGCTTTCTTAACTATTTCTTAAATATAATTTTAATACTGTTCATCACCATAAATGTATTTTGAATTCTCTTTTACTTTCTTTTTCTTGTATTAACAGCAAGTTCCTGCGTGATTCTTCACCGGGGAATATTGAAGCCTGGGAACTTGTAAGTTGCCTTTCTGCCACCCCTTTTAATTCTTTTTGAGTTGCTAATTTGGTTCCAAGCTGACTGATGGAAAATTTTCCTCATTTTCAATTCTCAGTTCATTTCTTCATTGAATTGTTTAACTGTATAAAATTTATGTGTTTTGATATGCCCTAAACTTTTCTGCATGCCCCTGAATTTAATTTTCCCTAATCTATTGCCGATCATAAGAGTTAAATAGGAATAGGAAAAGAAGAGGTAAACACTAGTAGTTTCTGGTTTATGTCTTGTAGCCTTTGTCCATATTGACCTTCTTGCGTACAAGCTTTGCTTTCCTGAAAAACAACACTGCTTTCAATTCTAGTACAAAGTTACCTAAGTGTCCATGATCAAAGATTTACTAGCATTAATTTTGCCACTTCTAAATTCTCTTTCTTGTCGTCTATCCCCTTCCATTATGATCAAAATTTAAGTTGAATACATTCGTTCTTTCTTTGTTCTATGGACTCCAATCAAATGATTTTCTTGTTTAGTTACTCTAGAATGTTGACCAAGTTATTGCATTGAGCTAGTGAAGGAGAAAGACCCTTGAACAAATCAGTGGCCTTAATAAACTTTTCTCTGTATAAGATTTGACATATCATGTTATTTCTGGGTTTTCTCCATAATTTTTGAATTATGATATTTTTTTCTTTCTACCCTGATTGTTTTAGGTGAGTATAAATATAATGCGCAAGTATAGTGGACTGTTTGACATTTGGATGTCAAATTTAGACGTCATGCAACATCCAAGTGGTGTAATGCATTGCTTGCTTAATGAGCATCCATTGAAGAGCTTCCAGGCAATGGCTGAACACTCAAGCCAATGGGTTTGGTATGTATGCTTCCCATTAAATTATAAAAGAGTAAAATTGAGCGTGGCCAATGGTGGTTGTGAAAACTTAACAAAATTTCTTCTTGTTTTCTTTCTGAAATTATCTTCTTCTTCTTCTTTTTTTATATATGAATTGAACTCCTTGATTAATCATAACAGATTCCATATCATGGGTCTATTTGGATCATCTCCTTGATTTAGCATTTTTCTTAGATTGTTTATGTTGGTTTTGCAGGTTTCGGAAGCTTTTTGTTTCATTTTCTAGTTATACTTATGTTAACACTCTTAGGAAGATCAATTGATTATAGACGGACTTGAAGGACAAAGCTGCTTGGATTCGTGCATGTTCATATTTGAGCTATTTCTCTGCAGTAACACGGGTTTCTACTTGTTACATGCACTTGCATTAAATCTATGTCAGGCAGCTTAGTTTAAGTTATGCACTTGCATAACTGTTCCGCTGTTTCTACATTTGAGACCCTTGCACAGAATCATTGTTCGCATTCTTTTGGCTACATTGTGTACATCATGATCCAAGGGCATTTGGTCAACTGGTATCATTTTTATATTTCTCTCATTAATTTTGTTTGAAGGCGTTAAATAGAGTAAGCTCGGATGATGGCAGTGACTGGAGTGGTGAATTCTTCCTACTTTGGAACTCCAACAATAATCTTCAGGTTGCCATTTCTCTTTCATCTTCCAGTTGAACTTTAACTTTATTATTATGCTAGTACCGATGAAAGATTTACATTCAGCACTCAGTAGTGATGTTTGATGGATATTGGGTGCAGCCAGTCCTGTAGTTCTAGTTATACATTTTTGTGTTGAGCATAGCTTGCTCTATAATTTTAGTTTTATCATTGAAATGTGAATTATGTTGTTCTTTAAATGTAATTTGACATTTCTCCTTGTTAGATTTATAATATATTTGCGGATTTTTTAGTGCTAGATTAGCACTCTGAACACAAATTTCTTTCTCCTTGTGATGTTAAAACCATATTGCATCATTCATTTGTGACGAGTAAGAGTGGTGTCTGAACGATATTGCGACATGTAGGAATGTGAAAATATTTTCTTTGGGAAAGTGATCAGGTTAATACTGTTTGTTGCAGCTTTAGCTTTGAATGGCTTGGCTTTTTGAAAAATGGCCCTTGTATTGTTAGACATAATCATGTGATGAAAGATGGCTAACAGTGCTGTAAATCCCAGATGATATTAGCTGCCATTTTGCTAGGTTGATCAAAAGATTCAGACGTGAGAACTAACGTAATTTTGATTGGTTTGCCTATCAGTGGGAATGATGCCCAAGCCAAGGGGCTGTAGATTTGCTGAAACTTGTATTAGTGTCTTCTTTCTTAATAACAATATTTGAGAGCCAAGTTTCATTAATGTACTCATACCATGCTACACGGCCAATTCATAAATCTAGAGAAGATTTACACATGATGAAGTTTAAGTTGGAATAAATCTAAGACTTGAATTAAAGTCATTTGGTGGGCTTAAACTCTTAAAAAGGCAAATGAAAATCGAATGTTTGAAATTGATCCATTGAGGGTGGGACTAATTTTTTTTTCCAGTTATTGATCAAATTAGGATTTCCTACTTATTTTTTGTTACACGTATTTTAAGAAAATAAAAAAGCGATTACGTGAATGTTGAAAATTTATGTGTAAGCACATTTAAAAAAAAAATTATGATATATTTGTTTTGTGGAAAATAACATGATCGAATAACCAAAAATATTCTCCAAATCCTCTCAAACTTTGTTACGACATTTTAAAGAATCTAAGAAAGGAATGCTCAAAATATTATAGGTAAAAACACTTCTTCAATTCTTTTCAATTTTAATTGGTTTTTCTAGAAAAGAATTAGAGCAACTTAATTCTTGTCAAAGCAACTAAGGATGATTAGTCGCGATGTTATTATTTTCTGTCAATTGTACAAAATTTAATTGGTATAATAATAAATTTAACTTTCGATATTTATACATGTTGTGTAATAATTGATAGAATGTATAATGTTACGAGTTAAATTTGTTAAATCAATATTAAATTGATAAAATTTATAAACTTGAAGAGTTAAATAAATATATAGATAAAATATGTACAAACACTTGATTATTAAAAATTATGAAATCTAATTCACCTGCCAGTTTAATCGGTCATTTAAACCGGTTCAATCGATTTGTATTGGTTTACAGGTCAATCGGTTTTTTGTTACTCCCTGAATCAACACTTCAATGATTCTTGATTCAACCAAACTATTCAGTCCAATTCAAATAATACTAGTTTAGACTCGTTTAAACCACTTATATTTTTTTTATCTTTTAAAAAATTATTTTTAATTTAATCTTAAGCATTTTAATATTTATTGAAATTTAAAATATATAACTATTTTTTTAAATATTTACGCTATAATATTATATTTCTTCATAAGATCTAAATTAAATAATAATGGTCCTGCTCGGTAGGCTTAGCCTTGTATGTAGCTGGCCCTGGACAATGTATTTATGATTAAGATCTGTTTAAGCTTGAATTAAAATTAAATTAAAAATTATGCTTATTCAGGAGGTGGGCAAAACTAAACAGCATATTTCATATTTTTAAATTAAACAAAAAACTTATTAAATTATTAATAAAAAAATTTATAGATAATTTATAAGGAAAAGATAATTTAATAGCAAATAATGGATATATATATATTTATAAATATTTTATTATTTAGTGGATGTTTATCAAGATAAATTTGATGTATTTTAGGACTCTAATATTAATTAAAAGTAGAGCTTTATCAAATTAAGCGTTTATGTCTGAAACACTATCTCTGGTTGACTTTGTAGTAGGGGTGAATTCTACGGCTTTGAATTGTGGTGTTGGAAGGGCTAAGAAGAAAGTAAGACAACGGCCGGAGTTATCTATGGAGGTATTTGACTCGACAATGGATGGGAACGGGTAGATGGTGCAAGAGGAGAACGTGGCCAAGGATTCGTATAAGGCTAAGTTGATGGGTGATTCATCAATTCTAGATGGGAATGTTTGTATGGAAGAGGATTTCGAGTTACAGGATGAGGATGTGACGACGTGTTGAACATGAACTGTAAAGCAACAAAGGAGCAACTTGGTGCATTTTGTTTATTTTGTTTATTTTTAATATTTGTAATGATAGCTATAATTGAAACAAGTTGATATGCAACTTGGTTTCATAATAATAGCTAATATGCTTTCATAATGATAGCTATAATGCTTTCATCTTTTTAATTATTAATTGGCAAGTTGCCAAATTTAGTGGAAATTGTTAGGTAAACATTCCTCTTTTGTAACTCTATATTTGAAATGAAATGAAAATGGTATCATCATTCGGTTTCAATCAAACATATTTTTTTCCTTTTGCTTGTTAACCGAGAGCTTATGCTCTTGATGCTTTGTGTTTTTCTGCTTGCTGTTTGAAGAGCTTATGCTCTTAGTGTTTCATTGTTTGGTTGTTGCTGCCATTTTATCTAACAAATAGTAATCAGAGCATCCTATCTTTGAGGACCTTTGTGGTTTTGTTTTAGTTTTCAAAACAAAGTCAGTTTTGCTTCTGCAAAATCAGTTTCAGCAACATGAGCTTTGCACCTCCTCCACCACCAATTTTTGCTGGAGAAAACTACCACATTTGGATAGTTAAAATGAAAACTTACCTCCAAGCACTTGATCTGTGGAGTGCAGTTGAAAATGATGTCGAGCCACTACCATTGAGAGCAAATCCAACCATTGCTCAGATCAAGCAACATGGTGAGGAGCGAGCCAAGAAGCATAAAGCCATGGCCTGCCTACAAAATGGAGTGTCTGATGTAATTTTTACTCGCATCATGGCTTGTGACTCACCCAAACAAGCTTGGGATAAGCTGAAAGAGGAGTTCATGGGATCAGACAAGACAAGGCAGCAACAAGTAATTAATCTTAGAAGGGAGTTTGAAAATTTGAAGATGAAGGAGTCAGAAACTATCAAGCAATATTCTGATAGGATTATGGCTACTGTCAATAATATTAGACTCCTTGGAGAAGATTTCAGTGACAGCAGGGTTGTTGAGAAGGTTATTACCACCTTACTTGAAAGGTTTGAGTCAAAAATCTCCTCATTGGAGGACTCGAGAGATCTCACAACCATTTCTTTGTCTGAGTTGGTTAACTCACTTTATGCACTTGAGCAGAGAAGAGCAAGTAGGCAGGAGGAAAGTCCTGAAGGTGCTTTTCAAGCAAAGATCAGAGAAGGCTCCAGCTCAAGTTAGAAAGCTAAGAAGCCTTGGTTTGAAAAGAGGGAAAGATCAAAGAAAGATGTCGGTAGAAGGAGGTTTCCACCATGCGTTCACTGCAAGAAGACTAACCATTTGGAGAAGTATTGCTGGAACAAACCAGACATCCAATGCAAGAGCTGCAAGCAGTATGGTCATCATGAAAAGATTTGTAGAAATTAAGAAAAGTCACAAACTCTGCCAGTACAAGCCAAGACTGCTGAAGATCTTCAAGCTCAGGAGGAGCATGTCTTCACTGCCTCATGTTCTACAACCACAAGCAAATCCAAATACAGTTGGCTTGTGGATAGTGGCTGCTCACATCACATGGCATCAAATGAGAGCCTGTTCAAGGATCTTGACAGGAGTTTTGCTTCAAAGGTCAGAATAGGCAATGGGAATCTGATTGAAGCTAAAGGCAGAGGTGATGTTGTGATCAACACTAGTTCAGGTAACAAGGTTATTTCAGATGTGCTTTATGTACCTGAAATAGATCAAAATCTACTTAGTGTAGGTCAGCTGGTTAAGAAAGGCTACTCTCTAGTTTTCAAGAATGATTCTTGTGTTATTAATGATATTCTTGGTAGAGAAGTTGTTTCAGCACCCATGGCAGATAGGTGTTTTATGTTGGATGTGAGCCAACTTGAGAGAAGAGCCTATACAAGTTCAGTTGACAATGCTGATCTGTGGCATAGAAGATTTGGCCATGTCAATTTCAGGTCACTCAATTTGCTGCACAAGATGAGTTTGACAGAGGACATGATTAAGGTTGATGCAAATGAGTCTGTTTGTGAAGTATGTCAGCTTGGTAAACAGGCCAGGTTGCCTTTTCCAGTAAACCAAGCATGGAGGGCTCGAGAAAGACTTGAATTGGTGCACTCAGATGTCTGTGGACCAATGAAGACTCCTTCACTGAATGGCAGTAAGTATTTTATACTGTTTATTGATGATCTGACCAGATTTTGCTGGGTTTATTTCATGAAACAAAAGTCAGAAGTGTTTGAAGTTTTTGGAAAGTTCAAGGCATTGGCAGAAAATCAAAAAGGCTGCAGGATTAAGGCCTTGAGGACAGACAATGGTTCTGAATACTTGTCTGAAAGATTTCAGAAGCTATGTGAGCAGGCTGGGATTCATCATCAATTGACCACAGTGTATACTCCTCAGCAAAATGGAGTATGTGAAAGGAAGAACAGAACAGTGATGAACATGACCAGGTGTTTGTTGTTTCAAAGCAAGCTTCCAAACATTTTTTGGGCTGAAGGTGTCAACACCTTAGTGTACCTGCTCAATAGGCTGCCAACACATGCTTTAAATGATAAAACTCCTTTTGAAGCATGGTATGATCTTAAACCAACAGTTTCCCATTTAAAAGTGTTTGGTTGCATGTGTTTTGTACTTGTCCCTGCAGAAAGAAGAACCAAGCTTGAGAAGAGATCAGTTCCTGGTATATTTGTTGGCTACAGTAGCTGCAAGAAGGGCTACAGAGTATTTGATCCTTCAACCAAGAAGATTTTGGTAAGCAGGGATGTCAAATTCGATGAAGGAAGGTTTTGGAGTCTAGATGGCTCTAACACAAGTCAGTTTGAAGAAGAGCAGATTGACAACAATCTGGAATTAGCAGAAAATGAAGTCAGTAATGCCAATGTAGATGATACTCCTGTGAGAGGGACCAGGTCTATTGCTGATATCTACCAAAGATGCAATGTGGCCATTATTGAGCCTTCAAGCTATGAAGAAGCTGCAAGAAGCAAGAGCTGGAAGAAGGCTATGGAGGCTGAAATCGACATGATCCATAAGAATGACACTTGGGATCTGGTAGATAGACCTGATCAGAAGAAGGTCATAGGTGTCAAATGGGTTTTCAGGACCAAATTCAATGCTGATGGCTCTTTGAACAAGCACAAGGCAAGGCTTGTGGTGAAAGGGTACAATCAACAGTTTGGCATTGATTTTGAGGAGACATTTGCTCCAGTAGCAAGGCTGGAGACCATAAAGCTCCTGTTTGCTTTGGCTGCACAGAAACAGTGGAAGGTCCATCAGCTTGATGTCAAGTCAGCTTTCCTGAATGGATTCCTTAAAGAGGAGATTTATGTTGAACAGCCTGATGGATTTAAAGTCCAAGGAAAGGAGGACAAGGTTTACAAGCTGAAAAAGGCACTCTATGGACTAAAACAGGCTCCTCGAGCCTGGTATGACAGGATAGATGCTTACCTGTCTAAGCTCAATTTCGAGAAAAGTTTGAGTGAGACAACTTTGTTTATAAAGAAGTCCAAAGATGAGACTTTGCTGATTGTCTCAATATATGTAGATGATCTATTAGTGACTGGAAGCAGGGTCGATTTGATTCAGGAGTTCAAGAAGAATATGCAAGACATGTTTGACATGACAGACTTGGGAATCATGACTTACTTCCTTGGTATGGAAGTAGACCAGTCTGATCAAGGTATTTTTATCAGCCAGCATGCATTTGCTTTGAAAATTCTCACTAAGTTTCATATGGAAAACAGCAAACCAGTGAGCACACCATTAGCTGTGGGAGAGAAACTAAGCAGCTTTGGAAATGAAGAAAAGGTAGATGAAAAGGAGTATAGAAGCCTGATTGGATGTTTACTTTACTTGACAGCAACCAGACCTGACCTTATGCATTCAGTTAGTCTACTGTCTAGATTCATGCACAGCTGTAATACAACTCATTTGAAAGCAGCAAAGAGAATACTCAGGTATGTCAAAGGTACTTTGAAGTTTGGTGTAATGTTCAAGAAAGGAAGTGAGCTGAAATTAACTGGCTACTTAGATAGTGACTGGGGTGGATCAGTTGATGATATGAGAAGTACTTCAAGCTACTTCTTTACACTTGGTTCGGGAGTTTTCAGTTGGAGTTCAAAGAAGCAACAAACTGTTGCTCAGTCTACTGCTGAAGCCGAATACATAGCAGCAGCTGCAGCAGTGAATCAAGCCATTTGGCTTAGGAAGTTGCTATGTGATTTGAATGAAGAACAGCTCGAGCCTACTGAAATTTTGGTGGATAACCAGTCAGCAGTTGCCATCTCTAAAAATCCTGTTTTTCATGGCAAAACCAAATATTTTAAGCTCAAGTTTTACTTTGTTCGAGAAGTTGTCCAATCCAAAGAAGTGAGTCTAATACATTGCAGCTCACAAGATCAATTGGCTGACATTTTGACAAAGCCTCTTGGCACAATCAGGTTTGAATTTCTAAGGAAATCAATTGGTGTTTGTTGCCTACAGTCCAAGGAGGAGTGTTGAACATGAACTGTAAAGCAACAAAGGAACAACTTGGTGCATTTTGTTTATTTTGTTTATTTTTAATATTTGTAATGATAGCTATAATTGAAACAAGTTGATATGCAACTTGGTTTCATAATAATAGCTAATATGCTTTCATAATGATAGCTATAATGCTTTCATCTTTTTAATTATTAATTGGCAAGTTGCCAAATTTAGTGAAAATTGTTAGGTAAACATTCCACTTTTGTAACTCTATATTTTGAAATGAAATGAAAATGGTATCATCATTCGGTTTCAATCAAACATATTTTTTTTTTCCTTTTGCTTGTTAACCGAGAGCTTATGCTCTTGATGCTTTGTGTTTTTCTGCTTGCTGTTTGAATAGCTTATGCTCTTAGTGTTTCATTGTTTGGTTGTTGCTGCCATTTTATCTAACATGACGGAGGGAGACAGTGAATGAAATTCCTTCAATCATGTTCGCTGATCGTGTTCATAGGTTTATTGAAAAGAAAATGGCTTTATCAGTTATGATCAAATTACTGGGTAGGAAAATAGCTTTCAACACCTTACTCAACAAGGTCTCTATTCTGTGGAATATCAGGGGCCAATTTCAGTTGATGGATCTAGAAAGTGACTTCTACCTTGTCCGGTTCCAGGACAAGGATGATTTGGACAATGTGTTGTTAGGTGGTCCTTATGTGGTTTTTGGACATTACCTGTCAGTGAGAACCTAGTCAGTCGATTTCTCGAAGACCAATAGTATGGTTGACACTCATGTAGTTTGGATCTGTTTACCAGGGTTGTCCAAAGGATATTATTCTGATTTTCTGCTTAGGGCTATCGAAAGTATGATTGGACCGGCTTTTTGTATCGATGCACAAACTGATGCGGCTGTCAGAGGGCAGTTCACTAGATAGGCTATTAGTGTGGATTTGAAAAAAACCAGTGGTTTCGAAAATTAGAATCAATGGTAGGATACAAAGTTAAGTATGAATGGTTACCTAACATTTGTTTCTCGTGCGGGCTTGATGGTCATAGATCGTTGTTATGCACTAGAAACAAATCAACTATGGAGGAGGATGTGATTGTTTCTGGTGGCTTGGGGCTGAGAAATCGGGTCTTCAAACTAGGGTGAACGAAGAGGCGTTTGGTCCTTGGATGATGGTTGAGCGACGGTAGAGGGGGAAATCGCGTGATTCATCAGAAGTAAGAAGCGTCAGTGGTAAGGGGGTTCAAGGTTTGTTGTGTTGGAGGCCGAGGGGGAGGAGATAACAGTCGACAATCACGTGGTGAGTGAGTTGAATAGGGCTGGTGTTTTAGAGGAAAACTCGGTGATGTTATTGACCAGGAATGAAACGATGGTGGAAGGAAAGAAAGGTGTGATTTCTTCGATAAGGAAAATAATTGATACGACTAGTGGGGAAGTTGGGGTTAGGAGAAGAGATGTTAGGGTTAAGGGTAAATGGTAAAGGGGTTTGTGAAAATTTTAGGCTTAAGTCTATTGGAAGAGCAACGGTTTCTGATCGTGATATTGGGGCAAGCTGCTTGTGCTCGTATTTTGTGATTGATGCTTGAATTCATCTTTTTAATATTTATGGATTTAAATTTAATTTTTTGGAATTCTCAGGGAGCGAGACATCCCCATTTACACAAGTTTATATCTGAATATAGACATGAGTTTAGTCCTGACATTTTTTTTATTTGAGACCCGGATAAGTGGCTTTCGTGATGATGGAGTTATTAACAAATTGGGGTATTCGAACTCTTGTATCGAACTCTTGTAGAATTGAGGCGAATGTTTTCTTTGGTGGAATTTGGGTGTTCTAGAATGATAATATTAATGTTAAAATTTTGGTATTACATTATCAGGCTGTACACATGTGGATTGGTAATGAACAAAATTCAACATGGGTTTTTTGTTCGACTATATATGCTAGTCCCCAGAGGAATCGTAGGCATATGTTGTGGGATTATTTGAATTCTATGGCTGAATCGTGTGATGAGCCTTGGCTCATTGCTGGTGATTTTGATTCGATCTTGGATATGTCTAAAAGGAGAGGTGATGCGGCTACGTTTAGGAACGGATGTGCTCATTTTCAGGAATTTCTATTCAATAATGGACTTCGGGACTTGGTTGTTGTGAATCTCGTTTTACATGGAGTAGAGGAGGGTTATCTCAACGTTTGGACAGGGTCTGGGGAATTCTATTTTTGATATGTTTGCATCTGATTGTTTTGATTCAAAATTTATATCGGTTAAAATATGATCATCGCCCGATTTTAGTGTCCCTTAAACCTCACCAGGTGAGGGGGGGGACAAGACCTTTCCGGTGTCTTGGCAGTTGGATGCTTCATTCTAAGTTGAGGATGTTGGTTAGTAATAATTGGAATTCTGAAGAATCCATGGTGAATATACTGAAATAGTTTCAAGTTAAGGTCCAATATTGGAACAAGCGTGTCTACGATAACATCGTTAGCTGAAAAAGAAAATTGATTTAATAGTTGAAGGAAGAACAAAAATTGTTGGAGTTAAGGTCGAATAAGAGGTTTTGTATTCAAGAGATAGAATTGAGACAAGTATTGGAGGAGGTTTTGAAGCATAATGAGCTCTTATGGTTTCAGAAATCCTGGTCAATTTGGCTCATGAATGGAGATAGAAATACCAAATACTTCCATGGACGGACTCTTGCTAGACGTAAAAGGAACAAAATTAAGGGCCTTAAGGTAGATGAGGTTGATTGGTAGTTTGATCCTGTTATTCTAAAACAACATGTTGTGGATTTTTATAAGAGTCTATTTTCCTTAGACTATTCAGTTGATGGGTTTTTGCCTTGCAGATGTCATTTCCAGGATTTATCTCTAGTGGAAAAGGGTGGTTTCGAGATGGTGGTGACAGATTTAGAGATCTGTAATGCAATTTTTGGTATGGCTCCGCTTAAGGCTTCTGGAGCTGATGGTTTCCATGCGAAGTTTTATCAAACTCAATGTGATACTGTTGGTCCTTCAGTTTGTTCGATGGTGCGACAGGTGTTTAAGGGTTGTCCAATGAACCACAGGATTAATAAAAATTTGGTTGTTCTAATCCCGAAGATTGATAGTCCAGAAAGTATCACTCAATTTCATCTGATTAGCCTGTGTATAATTTAATACAAGATAATCACCAAGTCAATTGTTAATAGATTACGACCGTTAATGTCGAGGCTTACTAAATAAAATCAAGCTAGCTTTGTGATGGGTAGAAGCATTTCGGACAATATTGTTCTTGCTCAATAGGTGGTACATTCTTTGAGGAATTTTAAAGGCAAAAAATCGAGGATGATTCTAAAAATTAATCTCGAGAAGGCATACGATAAAATTTATTGGGACTTCTTAAGGGATACACTTTTAGAAGTAGGGTTGTCACCTATGTTGATCACAGTAATTATGAATTGTGTGTCTTCAGCTACGTTCTAGGTCGCTCTGGAATGGTACGGTCACGAATGAATTTAGGCCTTCTAAGGGGTTATGACAAGGAGATCCATTATCTCCTTACTTATTTGTGTTATGTATGGAGAGATTGGGGCACTTAATTGATGAAGTAGTGAATAACGAGAGGTGGAAGCCTCTGGTTCTGCTTAAGGGAGGTCCAGCTTTATCACATTTATTTTTTGCTGATGATCTAATGCTATTTGGTGAAGTGGATCTAAAGCAAGGTGAAGTGGTAAATGATATTTTAAATACCTTCTGTCATTTATCGGGACAAAAAGTGAATAGGAACAAATCTCAAGTTTTTTTTTCTCGCTTAATGTTTTGGAAACTGTTGCTTTAGATATATGCAAGAATGTGGGATATAGATGAGTGGATGATTTGGGGTTGTACCTTGGTCTTCTGATTATTCATAAGAGAGTTGGAGTTGGCACTTTTGAGTTTTTGGTGAATAAGGTCCGTAGTAGACTCAATGGGTGGGAGGCTAAGAAACTATCACTGGCAAATAGAATTATGTTAGTTAAGTTAGTGTTGATACCTATTCCTAATTATTTTATGTCTATAGTTCGTATTTGTGTAACTGTGTGTGGTGAGATTGAAAAGGTGGTCCACAATTTTTTGGGGGATCATATTCTGATTAGGAAACCGACCCTCTTAAAATGGGATGATTGTTGTCGTCCAGTTGAGGTTGGGATTTTTTTTGGTCCTCTAAGGAATTTCTTTGTGGGATTCGAGCAACCAGATGACACTTTGCGAGATTGTGATTTAGTTAATGAGTTTAGGAATTGGGATTGGATCTGTCTTAAAAGCTTTTTACCAAATCCAATTGTGATGCAAATAGCTTTGCTATTGCCTTCTTCATTGGATGCGGGAAATGATCGATTATTGTGGAGATGGGCGGCTAGAAATGCCTTGTCCATGGCGAAAACCTATAGAGGTATGTACCAGTTTGGTTCGGATAATAACTCTAATGTCTGGAAGTTGTTTTAGAAAGCCAAGGTTCCTCAGCGGGTTAGAGTGTTCATTTGGCTAATATGGAAGAACAGGCTGTTAACTAATGAGGAGAGATTTACGAGACATATGGCTTGTGAGGGCTACTGTTCGAGATGTAGTTTTACCCTTGCGTCCAAGTTACATTCAGTTAGAGATTGTCCATTTCCATAGGCAGTCTAGACTTCAATTGTACCAAATCATAAGCAAATATTATTCTTCTCCTTACCTCTTGACCAATGGGTTGTTTGGAACTTGCAGAATATAGGAATTGTGGTAGTCATGAAGTTGACTGGAAAACGTTATTTCCTATAGTTTGTTGGTTATTATAGAAAAATAGGAATATGTTAGTGTTTTTCAGTAGTCATAGCTCTGTCCAGGATGTGGTAGATACAAGTATTAGTTGGACAAGAAATTACTCTCCACCCTTGACAGCTATGTTTCATTTGGGATCTATGGCTACTGATACGAAATGGTCAGCTCCGGAGAGTTGATGTGTTAAGCTTAATATAGATGGTGCAATTTCACTTAGCTTTTACTCGGCTACAATTGGAGGAGTCATTAGAGATGCTGATGGTAATTTGTTATGTGGTTATTTGATGACATTAGGGAAAGATAAAGTGTTTAGGATCGAAGCGAGGTCAATGTTAGAAGGGTTTCAACTAGTTTGGGGCAAAGGGTATCGACAGGTTGAGCTTGAATCTGATAATGCTCTGTTGGTGGAGTTAATTTTGGCTAGTAAATCTATTGATAGTGAATTTAAGAAATTATGAGCCATTCATAAGCTGATACAGGTGAATTGGAAAGTATGTATCCATCACATTCCTAGAGTTGACAATGCAATTGCAGATTTTTTGGCAAAGCATGCTGCTATAGGATTCACAAGTATTCAGGTGTTCTTCTAACCTCCTCAAGTTGTGCGGGAGTTAATTCAAAAAGATATTATGGGCTTTTGTTTTTATGTTTGTTATTGTAATCGCCTAATGCTGTTTTATTTACCAAAAAAAAGTAGAATTTTATCTTGTTATACGTCTTATGTTTATAAATATAGATTTTAGAGGAACATTGTATCATCCTAATTAATCAATAAAATATTGTAGTTTTGCTCTCCCAAATTTTTTTGTTCTTTTACACTCTTTATTTTCTATTGGTTAAACTACCTAGTTGGTCATCCAACTTTCCAAAATGAAATCGTTACAATTTTGTCACTCAACTTTTAAGGCGTTTTCATTTTAGCCGCCCAACCGTTAAACCTTTAACGGCAGTTAACTTGTACATGCCATATCATGTTCACACTTTCATTTTGGTCACCCAAAAAATATTTTTTTATAATATTACTGGGTAAAAAACATTAAGGATTAAAGTGAAAAAATGATAAAAACTAAAACAATACTTTAAAAATTGTCAAATTGTACTTGTTTACCCCACTGTTGAAAGTTCTAACTTTTTTTTTAATATTAAAATTTTAAATTTCAAAAACATCAAAATCAATTAAATAAGTTATTGAAAGTTTTTTATCCATTGATAGTCTCAACCTTTTTCGATTCATAAAGATTTGTTAATATAATATTGATATTAATTAAATTAATTCACCTAGACTCCTTTTAAATCTTAAAATTTTATTTTATATTTCCAAATTAAAATTAACTCAAATAAATTATTTTTAATAATTATACATGAAACTCAAATTTCTTTTGATTATATGATCCCGAGTCTTTCATATTAAGCTAAAAGCAAAGAAAAATCCTTATAATTAATTTAATTAATTAATTTTATATTCCGTGCCAAACAAAACCAAGAATTTTTCCATCACTTCTTTACCCAAACGAAGAATAACAATTACTTAAATTAATTACAATGATTTTTAGTTGCTTAGCATGGATTATTCGAGATTATATAATCAAAAAAAAATTAAGTTTCGTAGGGATTTATTAAATATGAATTATCAAGTTGATTTCATGTATTAAGAATAATATAGAAAAATAAAATAAAATTTTAAAACCTTGAAGGAGATTAATTTAATTAATTTCAGTAGTATAGTAACGAATCGGTTAACATTATTAAGAGATTAAAATTTTCAACAGTTTATTTAATTGATTTGTATGCTTTGAAATTTAAAATTTTAGTGTTGAAAAAAAAAATTTAGAATTTTCGGCAATGTGATAAACAAGTACAATTTGATAATTTTTTAATATATTATTTTAGTTTCTACCGTTTTTTACTTTAATCCTTAAATTTTTTTTAACCTCAACCAATACTTTAAAAAAGAAAATTTTTTTGGGTGACCAAAATAAAATCGATCTAGAAGTTGGGTGCATAAATGAAAGTGAGAACATGATTCAGCGTGTACAGTTAACCGCCGGTAGAATGGTTGAGTGACTAAAATAAAAGCGTTTTAAAAGTTGAGTAATAAAATTATAAGAATTTTATTTTGGTCAAAATGAAAGCATCTTAAAAGTTGAATAACCAACAAAATAATTTACTTTATTTATAGATAATTCTCTATTCTTACTCAATTTCTTTTATCCCTTCTTTTCTTTATTTTTAATGGGTAATAGGCAAAAGAATAATAAAAAAATCTACCAAATTAACCTTCACCACGGATTGAACACAAGATTCTTGAAAGTAAACCCCAACCACTGACAAAAGAGCTATAAAATTGTTTGACAAGAAAAAAAAACCAACTTTGCTAGTAGGATTAGAACGTGCATCCCCTTGATTCCCACAACTTTAACCACCTATCTACTCTATTAAAGTTTTTATTTTTTATACGCCAAGAAATTTATAAAAGCTTGTTTATTCATATTTATTCATTCAAGGATCGAATGTCAGATTTATTCTTCAAAATCTTAGATATAATATGTGAGATTTATAAAAAGTTTTTGTTGGAAAAAATTATATTTTATGAAAGCTTTGAGGCATATTCTCAATAGGTAAAGGTGGAGAATTGAATTATAAAATTATGGTTTCATATTCTACTCCATGAGATCTTTACAACGGTATATCATATGTTCAAAATGGTTGAGTGATGAATGAGAAATTGATGCTCAAAGTAAGCTACTTGGAAATATTGTTGAGGAAAAATAAAGACTTAGATCCCACATTGGTTAAATACTCAGTGTGAGATGTGTTTATATATGTGAATCCTCTTAAAAAATAGTTGAATGATTAACTTTGAAACCCTACCTCGCACGTAAAGGGGTTGTAGGTCCAAACTCAACAGGATTAGGGTGCATTTTCACGATGCGGGTGACGTAAATGTTTAAACCAATTGGGCATATGGATAAGTTTTTAGCCCACATGAAATTATTTTTCCTCAGACTAGAATCTAGTTATATAAGACACTTGTCTTATTGATTTGATTCCAATCAATATGATTAAATTTTTAATCAAATTAATTGATTGGCTCCTTAATGGCAGATTTTGTGGAAATTTTCCAAAAATCCAACATTCTCTATGCCTATAAAAGGCTATAATTTCTCAAGGGTTTGACACACTGATGTTTTTCTTATACCGAAATTCTGTTGCTCTCAAAATTCTTCCTTTTCCTCTTCGTATTTTTCAAACATTCTGGTAATAGAAAAATGTATTGTTTGTTCGTTGATCGCTGTAGAGGTGCTGCTACTTTGATCTTTGTGTTGTTGTATCTTGGGAGACATTCGACCAACCATTCTCCAAGTAACATAAGAGCGGCCGAATCTGTCTTAAGGAAACTGTGTTTCATAGGCCTTAATGTTTCGCAAAATTCTTATTCTTCTTTCTGATTTAAACTTTTATTCGATTTTACTTTTGATTATTTTTCGTATTTGATAAATTAAATATAAATTATTCTATTTTTTATATAAGTGTTTGTTTATATTTGAGTATTTTGTTCGCTAACATGTTTGTCCAACAGTTTCTTTTTAATATTTTATGTCTAGATTAATTTCAATTTTTAATTCATGATTAATTATAATTGATTTGATTACCTTGTTTTATTTTTATCTTTCCAAATATGGTGAAAAATTGATCTCAGCATTAATTTGATTACCTTGTTTTATTTTTATCTTTCCAAATATGGTGAAAAATTGATCTCAGCATTAATTTTGGTTCTTGATCTTAGATTTTCTCGATCAAATTTAAATTGTTAAGGAGCTTCAGCATATTTTTATTGAGGCATAATTGTGATTATTTTTTAAATTTGATTGAATTATTAAGATAAATTATTAAATATTGAGAGGTTTATAAAGTTTATTAATGAACATTTGTAATATGTTTATTTTCAAATGCTTTTCTAATGTTCTAATAATATTTAAAAAAAAGTCAAATATTATTTTATTATTTAATATGAATGCGTTTTGGTTTAATATATTAATACCACGTTGCTTTATATTTGAGTAAATGTTTTTTTATTAAATGTTCGTTGTTTAAATATGTTAATTCAATTCGAGGTTTATTTCAAAACAATCATTAATAGATATTCGATCAATAATCATATCATTTATATAGAAACGAGGTTTAAATCGAGCCTACAAAGCTTCAAAATCAATTTAGAAACAAGAAGGGACTAATTTGAAATAAAATAGAAAAGCACGGTAAAAACAAAAAAATAGGGGTCACACAACCGTATGGCCAAGCCGTGTGACAAGTTGAGACCGTTTGGTGCTATGGGTATTCAAAGAAAGCTAAGAATATACATTAGTTATTAATCTCCTTGTATTATTAAATGTGTTAAATAAATTGAAAATTCAATTATAACATGATTTGTGATTACTATTTGATTTGATAATTTTCCCAACATTAGGGGGAGAGAAATAATAGCCAGATAAAAATAAATTACTTAGAATGAATTATCATTATTTAGATCCTCACAGAAAGTAATTTGAACCAAAAGTTCAAGAAGTTAATCCACTTTATTACAACTTAACTACCAAATGCATTTACTGACTTGATGAAAATAACCAAGTGTTATATACTAGCTAATGTTTTGATTTGAATTGAAGTTCGAGTAGGACAACTTGCTAGCCTAATTGAAGGTAATGCATGCCTAAAGTATGGTAGTTCGATTGATTCCAAAGATGAAAATTCTTTTAAAAGAAAAGAATAAATCTAGATTGTCATACAATGGAGGCAATACTCTTGAAGAGGCCAAAAACATAATTATTTATTAAAACTCCAGAAGAGATTTAGATACTTAAAATTGAAGATGGAAATAGTAAAAATAAAGAGATCTCGATAAGTTGTGTTAATATGAGAAAACATGAAATTGTAAAAATAGAAATTTGTTAACAACAGTTTTACATGCAATTTTATTATTGAGTTAATGAAAGAAAATGAGGATCTTGAAGAAATTTTTTGAGAATTATATACATGAAATAGATTGGTCAAAATGGAAAGATACAATTTAAGTAGAATTAAGTTCGTTTAGTGTGGGCTGGGCCTCACATTCTTCTACCAGTTAAACTCTGCTATTTTTTCCAGTTAAATTTTGATTATTCCAGAGATATTTTAGTATGATTAGAACTCTAATCTTAGCCTATTTAAAGGGACATTGTATCCTTATTTTGAGATCCCAATAAAAAAAATGGACTTTTCTTTGGGGGCAACAAGATATAGCAGTATATGAGTTTTAATGAGAGTTTCGTGGTAATTATAAAGAGTAATTTATACCCCTTTTGTGAGTGTCCTATGAGATTTAAGTTTTATCTGCTGGTTTGATCTTTTGGGATTTTGAGCTTTGTATTCGGAGTTTTGGGTAATGTACGTGTAGTACATTTAGGTTAATTTTTTTCATATTGTACTCTCGTTTAGTTACTCATTTAGTGAAAAGTTGAAGCTTTTTTTACATGTGGTTTTTCCCTTTTTGAGAGTTTTCCACGTAAAATATTTGTGTTTGTTCTTCTCAATTTTTATTATCTCGTTATTTATATAGGTCAATCCCAACATAAAATTTCTAGACTAGTAGTCTAAACATCTAAAGGTATAAACTTGGTGGAGTACAAATGAGTAGTTTTGCAAAAACAGAATAAGAAACATGAAGTTTTTTTTAAGTCTTGACATTGATTATAAAAAATATAATATTCTTTTGTGTTGGATGCAATAACTTTGAGATATCTTATTAGTCTGACAGTTCATGAAAGATTTGACAAACGTCTTAATTGTTGTTACAACATTTTGTATGAATCACTATACAGTGAAGTTTATATTAAAATTATTGAAGAATTTAGAATGCTAGAAGCATATAAAAATTCCAAGAAAATTGTTCAATATATTCATCTAAGCATTTATATGAATTTAAATAATTTGAACATATGTGGTAAATTTGACGTAGTGAATAATAGTTGAAGGAAGATTATAAAATAATCCAAAATTCCTATATGTATTTTTATAGAAGGATCATTATTAAAATTTTGTTATGATTATTGTTGGAACTCTTAAAAAGATCAAAATATATTTCCCAAAAATTTCCTCACTCAAGACATTCAGAAGATTGATGATATAAATGTTTATCAAATTCATTCAAATGATCATTTGAAAAGCTTGTATTCAAGATTAGAATACATAGAATATGCGATATTATGTGATGTTGTAATAAGAGTAAATACACGCTATACTCTTTTTCCCTTAACCAATGTTTTAGTTTCACTGGGTTTTCTTGGTAAGGTTTTTAATAAGACAACATATTGTGCATATTATAGATATGTATACTCTTTTCCTTCCCTAGACATATTATCTACCAATAGACATCTAAGAGAGAGTGTTATAATTTTTTTATTATTAAGTGAATGTCCGGCAAAATCAAGATAAGTTTGATATGCTTGAGGACTCTAATATTAATCAGAAGTAGAGTTTTATCTTATTTATTCATCTAATATCTATAAATATAAACTTTGGAGAAACATTGTGTAACACCCCTAACCCGTATCCGTCACCGAAATAGAGTTACGAGGCATTACCGAACTTATACATTAGCATTTGTACAAAACCGAGTCATAAATTTGCATTTCAAATCAAAACTTTTCAAATTTCATCAAAAAGTCCCTAATATGGGCATACGGGACCCAATACATGCTTTAGAAATGGTTCGGAACTATACTTGCAACTTTGGAAATTTATCTTTAAAGATAGGGGCAAACGCCCGTGTGGCTTGGGACATGGCCGTGTGGCCAGCCCGTGGGGATCCCATGGCCGTATGGCCAGCTCGTGTGGAATTCTGACTTGCAATTTCTTAAGCATCAAAGGGGCACACAGCCTGGGCACACGCCCATGTGGCTAGGTCGTGTGGTACACTGATTTTTCACCATTTTTAAGCCATTTTCACATGATTTTGACACACGACCATGCTTGAAACCCGTGTTCTTCACATGGCCAAGACACACGGCCGTGTCTTTTGCCCGTGTACTATCCTAACTTCATATTTAAGGATACAGGGGACACACGGTCATTTCACACGCCCGTGGGCTGTCCATGTGTCACACACGGCCTAGACACACGCCCGTGTGTCTTACCCGTGTGGACAAAATAAGGCCATTTCCTAGCCCTATTTCTCACCCAAACTTAACCATTTTCCTACATGAAAACTTACAAGTATATACCAACCAATTTAACCAATTTCCATCATTCAATCAAACATTTCCAACTTTTAAACATACCTTAAAGCTTACCTTTACATTAGTTTGTAAATCATGTTTTATGAAAGGTGATTTGTATTTTATTGAACATGAACATACCATATTACCTCAAAATACATATTACTAGCCATTCCAATGGCTAGGTTGTAAACAAACATATTACTTCATCATTTGGCCTCAAAAGCTTATACATGCCATTATAACAAAATAGATTTATCATTTTTACCAAAATGAAGGGATTGATAGTGTGATGATAGCTCCGACCCAGTTCCAACCTTCACGAGCTTTGAGCACTATAAAACAGGAAAAATATAAACCTAGTAAGCATTAATGCTTAGTAAGTTCATATAACCAAACTACACGTACCATCATATATAACAAGTAAATCACACATAAGGCAAGTTATCCATCAATTTAGCAAACTAGCAAATATCGCCTATACACAATCATTCAACCAAATTGGTTAGTACAAAAACATTATTTTGCATAGATAAGCTCATTATGTCATTTCTTCTTATTTAATTTGTTAATACATTTCTGTTGAATCTTTGAATTTTCGATGGACCTTTCCTTTTCTAGTTGTACACCTGAGGTGTACACTCCCATTTTAAGTGGTACACACGAAGTGTACATACCCTTTTCAATTTATACACACAAAGTGCACATAACCTTTTCAAGTGTACACATATAGTGTACCTTTCCTTTTCAAGTGGTATACACAAAGTATACCTAACCTTTTCAACTTGTACCATTTGGGTACACAAATCCTTTTCAAGTATTACCCTTTCGGGTTACATTCTTTTTTATAATGAGATCAAAAGATTATCCCTTTTGGAACAACCTATACTGCAACATATGTAGGATCTCATATACACGCGTAATCACCTGTCCAATCAGAAATCAATATTCAAACGGATTCATGTAATATTTCATCATTTACACCTCACAAATCAGGATTGATTTATTACATGTACATACCAATTTCAAATCATAATACACAATATTCAACAATCAATTCAATACATTTACATGCTTAATTTAGTTATACGAACTTATCTTGACAATTGATCATATTTACTAATCCGAGACTTTTTCTTTCCCTCAATCTTTTTTTCCTTTGTTCGACACTTTCGGATCTATATAAATAAATTTAATCACCAATTCTATGATTTTTACATTCAATCAAGCCCATTTCACATTTTAGGCAAAAGTACTATTTTGCCCCAAACTTTTAATTAATTCCAATTTCGCCCCTAGGCTCGGAAATTGAAATTCATACAATTTACTCCTTATTCCAAGCTTATTAAAAATTTCAATATAACTTTTACAGCACATGTATTTCATAAATTTCAGAATTTTTCCAAGAATTTCACTATTTTGCAATTTAGTCCCTACACATGCTTTCACTAAAAATCACTTTGTAAAAGTGATTTCTCTATTAATAACCTTTCATTTCCTATCATAAACTTTCAATTTACATCATATTCATCCATGGGTAATTTTATAAACTTTGATTTTCTTTCAATTTAATCACCCAAATAAAGAAATTAAGCTTTCCCGATCTCAAAAATATAAAAATCACTAAAAACGGGATATAAAACATACCAAATCAAGCTTGAGAATTTTCCTTTCTCTCTTCTAGGATTTCCATGTATTTTATGAAGAAGAAGATGATATAAAATGAGTTTAATTCTATTTAATCATTTATCATACTTTATTTAATTCAATTTCCAATTTAGTCCTTAACCTTTTTCAATTTTTCCATGGATGACTCATAAAAATATCTACATATTTTTCATTAATGGTCTAATTTCCATATAAGGACTTCTCACTTTTAATTCTATAACTATTTAATCCTTATAACTTCTAGGATTCAACTTTGACATTTTATTCAATTTAGTCCTTTTTGCAATTAGACACATAATTGATAAAATTTTTCGATAAAAATTTTCATGCAATATTCCTATCCTAATACCTATCATTTTATGAAATTTAAATAATTTCATTTTTTTGGACTCAGATTTTTTGTCTCGAAACTACTATTCCAATTTCACTGAAATTGGGCTATTACACATTGTATACATCTCGATTGATCAATAGCATATCATAGTTCTTTTACTCTCCTAATTTCTTTGTTCTTTTATTCTTTTTATTATTTATTTCATAACTTATTTTTATAACACTTGTATTGATTTTTTATCTTTAAAAAACATTACTTCAACACTTGAAAAAGAAAAGAGTTAATATACTATTTAGTATTTGAGTTTGATTTTAATGTTCAATTTGATACTTGATTTTTTATTATCCCAATTTTATATCTAAGTTTGACTTTAATGTTAACTTTAGTACCAAATTGAACATTGAAACTAAACTTAAGTACCGACTAATATATTAATCCTAAAAAGAAAAGGGGGACAAATTTTGTCACAGGTGAGTGACAATAGGAAAGCTATTAAAAGAAAGGAAAAGGAAAAATATAAACGATAATAGATAAGTATAAATAGAGATAGTTTCTTTTATTTTGGAGCTGGCAAGCTCCTGATGGTTTTTAGAGAGAAAATAAAAATAAAAATTGAGAGATTGCTTTCAATTCAACTATCAAAAAGACATCTTTGTTTCCGTCTCTTAATTTCTCCCAATTTCCCTTCATTAGGGTTAGGTTTCTTTTCTCTCTCTCGTAAATTTTCTTCCTTTTTTGGTTTTGCATTGCGGAGAAAAAGCTCAAAAATTGAACTCTTCTTTTTCTTTTTCTTTTTTCCCAGGTAGTTAGAAATTTAATTTATTATTTATATGTAATTTTTGCTTAATTTTGGGCGATTGGGTTAGCCAATTTTTATGATTTATTTAATTCTGATATGGTTATTTTGGTTCCTTTATCGAAAAGTAAAATAGTGCATGAAAAACAAAATACATAATTTTACTTTAATATAAAACAATTACGTAAGAATGGGTATTAAATTATGGTTTTTGGGGGGGGGGGATTGAGGGTATGCTTTAAATTTTTTGTTAAATTTTTGAGCAGCACATGTATAGCAAAATTTACAAACTAAAAGAATCTTGAGAATTTCTTCTTAGATTTTAGTTATTTCTTTCATTCGAGGTTGTTGTTTGAAGATTCCAATCGGACATTGTGTTTAAACTGATCTGGAATCAGGGTTGAATTCAAGTTTTTAATTTTTTGTAACTTTTGGTGTACTATATTTCATGCATAGCTCTGCTTGTTAATTTTTATGTAGTTTTGCAGGATATAATGGTAGCTAAATAAATCTAGGATTTAATCTGATAGATCAATTTTGGTAATGTTGAAGTGATCCTAGTTATTGATTTGGAATTTGCGCTTTGTTCTTCTTTGGGGTGATTTTTGCTATTCAGGGTTTGCAATTTTATACTTAGATATGGTAGGAGCAGGAAGTGTAGGAGATGGTGGTGCACATGCAGAGCCCCCTGATCCTGATATTCTTGAGATCGATCCCACTTCGCGATACATAAGGGTAAGTAGTATTTGTTTGATCAGTTTATTTTAAATTTTTATCAACTTCTATCCTGATGTTGTGGGAACATTTGAAAATGAGAGATATTAATGTTTTTGTAGCTTACTTGGTTTTTTTGTTTAAAAGAGGAGGTGAATATTCATTTCAACTAGAAATCTTAGGTTATTGTAGTTCATTCATTTGGTTTTCTGCTGTTTTCGAGATTTGAATTTTTTTTATATTTGAATTATTTAATTATCCTGCATTCTTTCTTATAACTGAACTAAATATTCTGCACTTGGCCACTATTGTTTCACCTTGTTGACTGATATATTTTCTAACAGTATAATGAAGTGCTTGGGAAAGGTGCCTTCAAGACAGTGTATCCTTTTGCCTGAATCTATGGGACTCAGGCTATTATTACTTTGTTTTCACAAGCATGCCTGTTTGTATTGTTTAATGAATTTGGTGATAAAACAATGCTATAAGCAGAAACAACAGATCATTTTTCAGTTGGATTTATCTTTTATTGGTATCATTTCCTTAATTTTATGACCAACCAGTTACAAGGCATTTGATGAAGCTAATGGCATTGAAGTTGCATGGAGCCAAGTTCGGATTGATGAGGTCCTACAGAAGCCAGAAGACCTGGAGAGACTGTATTCTGAAGTGCGACTCTTGAAATCGTTGAAACATAGTAATATTGTGCGGTTTTACAATTCTTGGATTGACGATAAAAAGAAGACGGTCAATATTATAACTGAGTTGTTCACCTCAGGAAGCCTCAGGCTGTAAGTTTACTCTTGTCATATCCCCACTGAAGTTCCACCATTTGTTTTATGATGAAATTAACCTTGTGGTGAGCATGTGTCATATGTGATTTAGGTATCGTAAGAAACACAAGAAGGTTGATATGAAAGCAGTGAAGAGCTGGGCAAGACAGGTTTTAGCTGGTTTAATATACCTGCATAGTCATGAACCGCCAATTATACATAGAGATTTGAAGTGTGATAACATATTCATCAATGGCAACCAAGGTGAAGTTAAAATTGGTGACCTTGGGTTGGCTACTGTTTTGGAGCAATCTAATGCTAAAAGTGTTATAGGTATATTTTCAATTTGCCTCAGTTTCTTTACTTCTGTAAGTTCATTTTATGGTATCCACATTTTCTAGAGTTTGCACATGTAAAAGAATCCCTGACTCTTTTTATGGGATAGGAACCCCTGAGTTTATGGCGCCTGAGCTGTATGACGAGAGTTACAATGAGTTGGTTGATATTTATTCCTTTGGAATGTGCATGCTGGAGATGGTGACTTTTGAATATCCTTACAGTGAGTGTAGAAACTCAGCTCAGATCTATAAAAAGGTTTCATCTGTAAGTTCTTTGTTTACTTTACCTTGTAAATACCAGTCAACCCTGCATTTCCAAATACTTAGTGCTTCCAACTTTGTAGGGAATAAAGCCTGCTGCCCTTTCTAAGGTTAAGGATCAAGAGATGAAACTATTTATTGAGAAGTGTTTAGTTCCGGTGCCTCAAAGATTATCAGCGAAGGAGCTTTTAATGGACCCCTTTCTTCAGGCAAATGCATCAGCAAAGAATCATCCTTTGTCACTCCCTGATATTGTTATGCCCAAAATGGGAGCTTTTGGAGATCGCTGCCTCATGTCAGAAGTCCCTGCTTCTACAAAGAATAGACCATCCTCTGCGGATCTTAACAGTGATAGTGAGCTGCCTGTTATCAAATTTCTCGATAATTCCATGGGCATTGAGGTCCGAAGGTCAAACAAAGGCAACATTTTCTTGTTAAAAGGAGAGGCAAATGATGAAAACTCTGTCTCGTTAATACTTCGAATAGCTGATAAGAATGGTAAAGAATAACCTAATCATCTCCACTCTCGCAGACTATCTCTAAACTCATACTTGTACATTAAATACATTTTACTTTGTTTCTTATATGCAGGACGTGTGAGAAATATTCATTTTCTCTTCTTCCTTGATAGTGATACTGCCCTCTCAGTTTCAAGCGAAATGGTAGAGCAACTGGAATTATCTGATCAAAATGATGCGTTCATAGCAGAATTGATTGATCTGTTGTTACTGAATCTCATCCCCACTTGGAAACCTTGTGTCCCCATTGATCATCTGGTTCCTCCTCCTAGAAAACAGTCTTCAAGAGATAATCTGTGCTCTCTGCAAGACCATGATGCCATCACTTTAGGAGCATCTGACGAATCAACAAGGCCAGGTTCTTGTTATGTGAAATATAATGGAAAAATATCTCATGCCAATATGATGGCAGAAAATTCTGGTTCCGAGATGTCATTGGGTTCTGCAAACTCTAATGATTTGAACGATAAACTTAGCTCGGTTCCATCTATAATGTCTGCTGAATTAGGGCCTGTGGGCAGTGATGGATGTGTAACTGGAGCAGAATTATCGGTTGACGGTCAGACTAAGCTTATGAATCCAGTATCTTCATCTCCTTGTGATGAAGATGAAGATGAGGAGTTAAGAATGGAGCTGGAAATGATTGAGCTGCAGTATCAGGAGGCAATGAAAGATATATCCAAGAAAAGACATGAAGCTATCATGGACACAAGAAGAAGATTGTCCCAGAAGAAGATGCAATCAGACTAGTTCATCTCCATCTCCCATCACAACAGAAAATTGGTAAATGGCCCTGCAAATGTATATATTCTGATATGGGCACATAGGCTCTTTTTTTTTTTTTTTTAAACCTTGCAGAGTGGTAGGAACTAGGAAGAGAGTCGTTGTTAAATTACATCAATTTGCTTTTCGTGAAGTGAGAGCTTGAAGTTTGTTCTTCATTTTGGTTTTATACCCTGAAAAAGAAAGTAGTAGATATTTTTGTTTATTATTTTTTTTTTATAATTAGGGCATTACCAAGTTTTTTCTAGATTCAATTTTTTTTTCTATGTGATTTTAAGCCAAATCTTCTACGTCAGTTTGAATACATTCAAAGTTTCTTGACAGATAAGGCAATGATAGGTTGTGTGAAAGCCAAATATTGAAGTTTTCTGATAATCTTTCGATGGTAAGATCCATCAACAGTAGGATCATTAGGATGGACACTCAAAGCTTAAGCTGGAATAGAACTCAAAGGAGTATGTACACCTTTTCTATAGTGCATATTGACCTCGTGGAGAAATTCAGAAAATATATTTGTGTTGAGATAGGTAAAGACCTCTTGTGTATGGAATCACCTCAACACCTACAAACCAATTAAGTTCACCGATGACTTTTAAGAGAGAATCTACTACAAAAACTACAGATAATATGATGAATGCTATTTATGTTACTACCAATAACAAAATAAACAGAGAACCCATACCAGGCTCGTTAAGCCCATGCGAGGCCAAAGATCACCTTGTTAAGCTTACAAACATATGTTGACAAGGAGGTATGTTCAAATCCAAATGGTTGCTTTATATGACTCCTTTCTCTAAACATCTTTGTAGGAGTGTATTGTTGAAATTCATTATTTAAGATAAATTTTATCACTAAGTCATTTAGACATTCTCAAAACTTGCAAAAAGCTCAACATGTTCTATATGTGATTTATAATGTACAAAATGTTTTTAAGTTAACACTAAAGTGTTTTTAAATTTTAAAAATATTTTTAAAGCATTTTAGTAGCCAAGTATTGATACTAAGGGTCTAGGTATCAATACATTATAAGTTGGTAGCAAAAAACTCTTCATGAGGGCAAGGTATGATACCTTCCTCGTGTAGTTATGTATTTGTACCATAGTTTTCCAATGGTTATCTAATGGCTAATTTTAAGGGAAGCTTCAATATCTTCCTTGTAGGTATCCATACCCATGTTGCAGGGTAACTTTTAAGCCCAAGATTAATGTTTTCAGTGGTTCCAAATCATCCCCAATGAAATCATAGGGCTGGTTAATAACCTCCTTCGATATCTCGATGGATGTTAAAGCCTCTAAATGCCTCTTCATAGTAATTGACACTATTTCCATTTCCTCATCATTTGTAGAAGTTAGTACACTGGGTTTTTTGAACCTTTCCCAACGGTTTAGATCTTCCCTTAGCATCCCTTTTAAACTTAAGGGTAACTTTCTACTTCAACTCGACACCAGTATTACGGGCTACAGATCAAATTGTGTGACCATTGCATACAAAACCTCTTATGGAGGTTATTTGATTAAATGTGGCCCGATTCATGGAACACATGAAGAATCTCATCTACTTGAAGTTTAATAGCCCAGTAAAATATCCCAATAAAACAAAGTTATGAAGGTGAATATTGTAAATCTTGAGGGATAAGATTGTATAGTATTTAAATCTCGTAGGATTCTCATCTTGTAGATAGTTTTTAATCTCGATCGTTGATGTAATTTAAATTGTACTGTTAGATTTGGGAGAGTTCAATTATAAATAGAGGTGTTCTCATTCAGTGTAATTTATTCAAAATAATCAAACACTTTGAGAGTATTTACTCAAACACTTGATGTGCGTAAAATTAACTAAGTAAATTTAAAGTAAAAGAATTGACTAAAGCCTCATGATTTACTAGACTAAAGTTCTAGTCTCAAACACTAGTGGCAAGTTGTGATATAACGCAAAATTCACCCAAATTGACCCATTTAAAGAAGACGATTAATTTCCTTCCTTGAGCTCATGTGTAGCTTCTAGAGTCATAGTCTTTGTACTCAATTTTGATCCATCAATAATCTGTTGCCATGACAAACCGTCATATCATTATGAGAATTATTAGTCTGATCCATATGAGGAAGTTCTTCACTCGCCGATGGTCATAACTCCATGATTCTTACCATCTCCATACCCTTTTCAAAATTGACACCTCATGTCGGACTTGCATTCTACAAAAGTTGAACTTGTAGTCGTTCACCATACGGAAGCCTTCACTTTCCCTTTTCCTCAGTATCTACATCATTCGTTCAAGCTTTGAATATGTGATAGATAAGCCTATAATCATAACAGAAATTGGAAAGTCACTCATATTTGACTAAAAGAACCCTTGTAAGCCACTAGCCTTCTGCCCAGTAGCTTGATTCATCCAACCCAACGGGTGATTATATATGCATACCCAAAACTAAACCAATGAAAATTCATAAGCCGATGGGCTAGAGTCTAGCACATAATCTTACATAGGAAATAGGAGCTTATCAAAAAACCAGGGACCCTACTCTACTATCTTTTTTCTATCTTCTCTAGACCTGAACTTTATTAGGAACATATGCGAAGACTAGGCCGTGCAAATGAACTCATGTTCCGTGTACTATCCATTGTTGAAAACCCTTATCATCACATCTTTTTCTTCTCAACTAAGATGTTTTTTTTATAAAATTAAATTTAAAATTTTAATTAATACGTAAATAATTTTTTCGATAAAATACGTAAATGATCTAAAATTTACAGTGAAAGTTGGTGGAGCCAAAATGTTTAGCGACACCAACATGCTACATTAGCAACGTGATAAAAAAAATTAATTTTTTGGTAGAGTCATGTAAAATGGCGTCATCTATATAAATATCATGAAAATACTACGATTTCTAAAAAAATAGGGGGCTTTAAGCAAATTTTTCTTTTTCTAGTAGAGCCAAATAATTTTGCGCCACCAGTTTTCAATGTCTTTACCAGCTTTTTATCTTTTTTTTATTTGTTTATAATATTTTTAATGTATATTTTTTGGGGAGCCATTTTAAATGGTGCCACCAATTCATTTAAACCGTAACAAAAATAAAATTTTCAATGTTATTAAATTGTAGCTTGAATGCTGTCGATATTGATGGTCTCACTCATACAGTTTGATTTGGAATTTCTTATAACCTTCGAACATCCCATTGACCTAAGGAATTTCAAATAATTCACCCGTTAGTTGCATAACCAATTTGAACCCGTTACCAAAGAAATAATTGGCATATGAAAATAACCATTAAATTTATCGGTGTCAGAGCTCCACCGGATTATCGTTAAACAAAACATACATTCAAATATAAAAAAAAATACATTAAAAAAATGCTTCTCATATCTCTCTTTTTCATCCTCTAACAAAGTATAATTATTTTTTTCCCTTCAACTCAGATTGATGTGTCATTAAGGCTTATATATATCAATTTGGTTACGCCAAAAAGAATGACTCCACCAAATAAAATATTTTTTTAAAATTTTAAATATATAAAAAAATTAAAAAAAAAGTTTAAATGAACAAATAGCCATTTAGAATGAATCCACTAAAAAATATACATTTAAAATATTATAAAAAAATAATAAAAATATTTTTAAAAAGAACAAAAAAAAAGGATAAAAAGCTGGTAGAGACGTGGTACTGGTGGCGCTAAATTATTTGGCTCCACTAAAAAAAAGAAAATTTATTTAAAGCCCTCCTATTTTTTTAAAAATTATAGTATTTTTTTGATATTTATATAAATGACACTATTCCACATGAATTCACCAAAAAATTATTTTTTTATCTTGATTGTTGATATAGCATGTTGGTGGCGTCAATCACTTTGGCTCCATCAACTTTCACCGTAAATTTTAGCTAATTTATGTATTTTATCAAAAAAAATTATTTACGTAATTAATTAAATTTTTTAGGTTAGTTTTATAAAAAGACCCAACTACCCATCTATCTGCTATAAAAAAGCCAACTACCCATCTATCTGCTCTGTTCCCCTCAACTCTTTTCTTTCAAAAATGTCGTCGAACGAGAGATGACTCAAATCAATTATTAATCTCTTTCGCCATCTTCTAAACTAAAATATGTTCTACGACAAAGATTTCTTAAGAAATAACAAAAGCACTTGGTGACGAATAATTACCAAACCTCACATCACACAATGAGGAAGACCATGTTCAGAACAATGAGCCTTCTAAAGAAATAGTTTGATAAACTGAAGCGAACGATTTCATAGCCCAACAATTCCCAATCCTCCAAATAGAATTACCAGCTCAATCAAAAAATTCAAAAGAGAATAATATGGAGAGAAATAAGGAAGC